>NW_019727091.1:112965-145164 GCF_002891405.2 Cryptotermes secundus
CCTGGTTCCTTTTCCTCTTCTAAATCCAAACTGATCTTCTCCAAGTACATCCTCTATTTTCCTTTCAATTCTTCTTTTAAGTATCTTTGCTATTATCTTTGCTGTATGTGCAATAAGACTTATTGTGCGATGGTCGCTGCATTTTGTAGCTTTTGTCTTTTTCTTTAAGGCAATCATTGTAACTTCTGTAAAGTCCTTGGGCCACTCTCCACTTTCATATATGGTATTATTATTATACTATTATACTGTGAAAAAATGCTGGAACTGAATATCATGTCATCCAATTGCTTTATGTCCTTTTGGTTCACTCAGGCTTAATGTCAAAGGCCTACAGCTCCATTTACGGGACTTAGCAATGTGCGTAATATAGTGTAAGATTTCTCTCCCATTTAAAGGGTACACACAAAACAAACAAAACATCTGTTTTTAATTCATTTTTATAATTGTCCAGTGTGAATGAGACGTTACGATCTGTCGTTCTACTCCATTGCATGTTGTACGCCTACAATTCGCCAACCTTCATTATCCTCAAGAGGCTGAGTGGACCACGTTTCAGATCCACTCAGAAAATCTGATAGCGCCGAGAATCGAACCCGGGATATCTGGATCTGTAGCCAGGCACTCTGACCACTAGACCACAGAGGCGGGCCACATATTAATCTACATCAAACTCTTCTTTCTGAAGATGGAGGCAACAGTTCCTACGAAACATCTTAAGCACCTATGAAGCTACATGATATCATTACCCAGAAAACTCCAGTCTTTTTTTTAATTCGCTTAGTGGCGGCTGGAGTCCAACTGGGTTCACTCGGCACAGCGGCCATTAATTGGCCTATTTGTACATGCCCCGGGTGATTATGATGATGGAGAATTTGGTAGAATGAAGATTGGCAGGGGAAACCGAAGTACTCGGAGAAAACCCGCCCCAGCGCCACTTTGTCCACCACAAATCCCACTTGACGAAACCCGGCATCGAACCCGGGCCGCCGCGGTGGGAAGCCAGCGACTAACCGCTTGAGCTACGGCTCGGCCTAGACTCCAGTCTTAATTCTCACAAGACGTCTGTTTGCTCTCTTTGCTTTTCATTGGCGACTTATGAATCCAGAATGTTACAGAGGATTAGACGATGCCCGGAAACTGTAACGACAGCACAGCCCAAGTCTGAACAGTTCACTGCCCATTTGTTTGAGGCAACTTGTAAACTTGTTGGTGTCTTGCTATTTTATCGACTGCATAAATTATTTAGCGTAAGAAAACGAATGATGAATTGGGAAGGGTATGGAAGTAAACGAAGTGAAACATGCAAATGAATTACAAGAAACCTAATGACAGCACGAAAAGGACATACAGCATTCTTATACATAACACATAATAGTATTGTGAGCGAACAAGAAATTGTTTAAATACGTACGTATATCTACAAGACAAGACTTAGATCCACATCATGATATTGCCACGTATTTGGTGATTAGAGACGAGGTTTGGATTGGTAATTGGATTCATTGCATCCATACAAGAAACATCTACAAACAGTTATAACGCTGTGGCGAATTCACACACTCTACAATTCGCTATCACACATACTAAATCTTCTCCGTTGACCTTCACTAGTGGTTGCCTGATAACTGATCCCAACAATGTCATCTTCTGCTTACTCCGTTAGGAGCTGACGACTGTCTCGCATCTAACCCATGGCTTTAATGCCCTCACATTCTCAGTTGCAAATCTCAACTGGCTGGATGATCTAGCTATGTAATGTCGGAGATGACCCAACAGAAAACACCGCTTCCAAGAGCCTCTCTATTGTGACGTCACGTATTCGTTGCAACGGGTCTCTTGGTTCCATTATTCCGGTGTTTTATCTGCCATGTCACAATATTTTATAAAATAGCTGCCCTGTTAAATGAATCTCCTTCGTAGCGACAATCTCAATGAAAGGCGCGTATCAATTGCGCTTACAGACCACTGTTGCCATCTGCAGGATTACATGAAAACTCTGGCCACGGCGTAAGTGGAGAAGTTGCATCACATGGTGAAATTCAATGCCATTGTTACACAAAACAGTTGACGGAAAGGAGTCATCACAAATTCTTTCCAGAACTCTTTGTCTGTCAGTGAATAATTCTTAATTGAACACTGAAGTTTCGGAGAAACAAAGTGCTTCCACCATTTCTGTCCTGAAGATAGACAGCATATTCCTTCTAAGCCTTGGTACTAGACCTTGAAGACCTCAATGCGAATCCTAGCAGCTGTGGAAACTCAAAACTAGAACGTTTGCCAGTGTTTGTAGATACACAGAATATTTTTACGACGTAGGCTCCTGAGCCAACTAAGTTGAATGAATGAATGTATAAGGGGTGGGCCTTCTCGGCCCTCGCACTGCGACCTACAGTTGTCTATTGTGCTTAGCCTACTAAGTTAGATGTGAGGAAAGACCTTGTTAACTTATTAAGATGCACTGAATCATGGCTTCTTAGCTATTTAAGGGCCCCAGATTTTGAGGTCTATTTGGTTCTAATATTTTTTTATTGCTACTGGGGTGGGACTAAGTACCTTGCACTGCGGCCACTTATAGTCTATTGTACCAGCCCCAGATGATAGGTGAGGGTGATTGTGGAGCAATTGGTGGAATGAAGAGTGGCAGGGGAAACCGAAGTACTTGGGGAGAAAACCTGCCCCAGCGCCACTTTGTCCACCACAAATCCCACTTGACCAGACCCGGGATCGAACCCGTGCCGCCGCGGTGGGAAGCCAGCGACTAACCGCGTTCTAATATTTACGTGATAAGCTGTCCCTGTAACAGGCCGTGAAGGCCCATATGGGTGTGAGAGAGGTCGAGGCTTCCACATCTTCTAGACAATCGGTTCACAGATGGCGGTAAATTTGTCAGCCTTACGCAGCAGCGCCCGTTACGCCCCTAGGAATCTCCCTGGTACTCATTTCTGTTAGAGGGACGTAATGTGACTGGAAGGATTAGGTCAATTGCAAAACTTCAATGACATCGGGAATCAAAACCGCGACCTTCCAGCTTGTAGCATAGTTACTCAACCAGCTATACTGCCGCTTGCCTCCATTACGTACCCGATAGCGCGTGGAAGCAAAAGCATATTTTACTAATTTTTAACCTTTATAGCACAGTGGTGGCTATATGTACACAATCCATAACATTAAGAACCTCTCCAATTTCACCAAGCAGTGCGTGTGTGTGTGGGCGCACGCGCGGGTGAGTTTCATATTTTTCTCAGAATAAACAGCGGTTGTTCGATATGACCTTCTCACAGATTAGACACTGAAGTGTACCATCTTCTGGGATCTCACGCCGCGTAGCCCGGAAGAAGTCCACCGAAATTTCGAAGGAAAGTACTGCCTCTTTCTTCAAGGTCGAAATATAAGCCGAACAAGAAATCAGACAAAATCAGGCGGCAGATAAGAGGCTGCTCATTGCTCCCTCTTTCCTGCTGGTTTACTTTTTAGCTTACGCTTTGACTCTGTAAACAGCGACAGTACATCCATTCGAAACAATGGTGGACTTCTATTGGACTCTGTAACGTTACGTCCGAGAGAAGCCAACATTTCCCTGAACAGCATTAGCTTGCTGGTCTTCGGAACCGTCTTCTATACGTACGCGTAGGAAAATAATTTAAAATATTATTTCCATGGATATCATGTTTTGAGTTCTTGAAATTAGCTGTGATATATTTTAATTTGGTCCCAGTAACTCGGGGCACGCCGTAGCGTAGTTGGTTGAGGGGCTATGCTACAAGCCGGAAGGTTGCGGGTTCAAGTCCCGATGAGGTCATTGGATTTTTTTTCAATTGACCAAATCCTTCCAGCCGCACTATGGCCTTGGGGTCAACTCAGCCTCTAACAGAAATGAGTACCAGGAATTAATTAAGGTTAATGAATTAATTAATTAATGTTGACAACCTTACCGCCATCTTTGAGCCGATTGTCTAGATAATGTGGGACCCTCAACGTCTGACAACCCTATGGGCCTTCACGGCCTGGTACAGGGATAGCTTTATTTTTACTTTATTTACTTACTATTCCAGTAACTCAAATTTGGTGCGTAGCCAAAATTAAATCACACGAAACTTTACTTCAAAAGTGGTATTGATACGAAACCATTATTAGCAAAGCTAACCTTATTCATAAATATCTCACCCTTACCGTTGTAATATTTAGCCTAAGTACACTCTGCAGTAAGAAGAAGCGATGATTTCTTTTGAGGAGTACATCATTGTCTTTACCGGACGCTCATTTTTGAGCTGTTAACGGTGCAGCATAAGTGGCACTAGCTTTGACTGGCCAGCCTTCCTTCTCGTGAAAAAGGAGGGCCCACTAACAATACACCGTAACATTTTGTGAAACTGATCAAAAATATGAACACGGTTTGCAGCAGGGCTTGAAACCAAAGACGACAGTGCTAGTGAAAGCCGGCAGCAAATTACTGCTCTGTTCTGCACCTGGCTGGCTGCCACAAGCGACTCACCCTCTACAGATACTGCCCCTCGTGTTTCGTTCTATCAGAGCCTATCTCTCGCATGTTCATTGATTTAGCTAGCCCCACATGAATATTTTATCTGCGCGTTCCTTGTTTACGTAATAAGCTACAAAACCTGAATTCACAATTATTTTCGCTCTAAAATACGAGTGAAAGTTTGTGGATTTCGAATAGATAAATCTGCCCAATCTGAAACAGGAATATTTTAGAAATTTCTGTTCACTAAAAAGCGTCTGCTAAGGCATATACTAAACTAGGCGTCAAGGCAACCGAACGATAAAACTTGCACGTTTCAATACATTCTTTTCTTTGAGACCATGTTCCAAGGGGTCCGAATTCTTAGGAGGAGAGCCCGTTTCCATTACGAAATGTAAGAAGGCATTCCAGGCAAACTACATAAAGCCTAATTCATAATGTAGAGATTTCCAGTTGGTACCGGGAACTGTTTCCCAGAAGTAAAACCGGAGGGGCGTGAAGCTGACCACTCACCTTTATCTAATGACAAGGTCAAGAATGAAAGAGCTACGTTTCCACTTCGCTATACGCCTTCATAGCGTAGAGTTTAATTAATTAAGCGCAGGGATAACATCACTTTTATTTTTACTAGACCCCCAGTTCTACAAATCTTGTGTCCTTGATATCTTATTTATAGTTCTATGTTTAATTTAACGTAGTTTCACGGAGAAATTACTATTCTATAGCTGACAATTTTTTTCGAAATTCGAGTGAAATTTCGCAAACTTTGCTCAAAGGATAAGCAGGGATGTAGCCGCGTCATAGCTCAAGCGGTTAGTCGCTGGCTTTCCACCGCGGCGGCCCGGGTTCGATCCCGGATCTCGTCAAAGTGGACAAAGTGGCGCTGGGGCGGGTTTTCTCCGAGTACTTCGGTTTCCCTTGCCAATCTTCATTCCACAAATTCTCCATCATCATAATCACCCGGGGCAGGCTACAATAGGCCAATCAGTGGCCGCCGTGCCGAGTGGACCCAGTTGGACTCCATCCCCCACTAACCGAATTAAAAAAAAACATGCATATCATAATAGACATAGCAACTTACTTATTCTGTAAATTCTCCGAGTCGGAGACGAAGACCCGCACTCGAGAACGGGACGGTGATACGTGCTGCCTGGTCATGGCTGTCGCGCAACTCAAGGGGCAATGATAAACGAGCACTGGATACTGGTGTCTGGTGTAATGACTAACAGGGGCAAATTTGAGAAACTCGGCAGTAAATCCATTTCGGTGCCAAATGGGTCCTCCATGAATCTGGAATGAATTCACCTGGGATTAAACCCGAGGCTCTGCCGTGAGAAAGCAGAGTCGACCCGCCTGAGCTACTAGGTAACTGAATTACATTAAAGTTCCTCCACACATTTCTGTCGTATGTGCCTTGTACATTTTCCCTTTCGACTTTCATTGAAAGAGCAAATTTGGAATTCGATTTTCAAGAACTGATTCCGAAAGTTCTGGCAATTCCTTCAATATGTATAAGGAACAAATACATCGAACAAAAGATGGTGATACGAATAAGACACGCATTATAAGCTGATTATAAGCATCTTAAAATCCCACAGTTTTCGAGATAACGAAATGAACAAATGTGAGAGAAAGCGACGGTTTTGTTTTTGGTTGACGTACATTTTACAGTTTCCTCCTTTGTGGTTTACTTCACTGCGCTATCTGTATCTCAATTTATATTGCGTCAAAAAGTAACATGACTGGTGAATGATTATTTGGAAATGATTTAGAAGGACACGCCGTGACCTAATCGAATTATTATCCCAACATTTGTGTGGAGGGACTAAGTATAACCACGCCAACCCTCAGGATTACCGATATCTCGAGCGAGATTCAAACCGAATATCTCTTGAATAAAAGTCTAGACCCTTACCTCTATGCCAACCGACTCCGTACCTAACTTGTTCCTCATTTTTGCGAATTATATTACCACGCTTTCAGTATCTAGTCTACATGGCGCTGAATGTTAAGGTGACGAAATGAAAAACGTTTAGAATGAAACTGTCGTGACCTCATTAACCCAGACTTTGCCTGGATGAGCTAAGGGAAGTCATGATAAACCCTGGTCAGGAAAGCTTATGTCCCGGCTAATATTCTAACCGATCGCGGCCCGAATACATATCTGGGTCCACATAGCTCAACCAACCTGTTAGGTTTTCATTTCTGCATTTATACATTTCATCCCAGGACTTCCCTAATATTATTATCTTCCAAAAGTCAGATCCATGTGAAACACAATGCACCGCAGCAGTCTGTGAAACCATACAGACAAACAGTATGACCAATCGGAATGACGAAGTCTGGCTTGTGGTCTTCCGGATTTATAACGGCATGTAGTGTCTTTGGGGTTGTTACCAAAGTTTCTATGGGACGGGCTGGCTGAAGATACAAGCAGTACTTTCCTCTGTAATTTTGGCAGCCACGTGCCAGCCTACATGTTGTAGTGACCAGAGAACCACAATCTAAATTTTCACCGCTATGAAAACCTCAAATTTCACATGAAAATCATTGGACTTAATCGGAACACGGAGGCTAGTTGCCTAAAAACAGAGAGGCCGTTAACCATTTAAAGCATTCTGGTAACTATTCGTACCATCTGCCTTAAGATTAAAATCTGCTATTTCCTCATAGAGCCTGTCTATTGATTTCGTGTCGTTCTTACAGCAGACAGCTTCATTTCCCTCCACTGCGTTAACCGATTGATTCTTGTATAGGAAATGCGGCGTGTTTTATATGAAGTGTAATTTAATTTTTAAATGTTATTTAGACCAATTTCATGCTCAAGAAAATTTAAGGGTCAAATTTCCTTAGCAGATGCGAGTTTCGGCCAAACTCAAAAGGTGGCGATGGATGATAGGTTTATATATCCGTTGCAGCTCGCCCTGTGGTGAAATGTAAGTAGGTACACGGCAAGCAAGAAATGTTTGCATATGTCCAGTTCATTGCCCACACCGATCCATACAACTTGGTTGAGCAGTTGCTTCCGTGAAACCTCATCACACGGACACCGAATCAAAATCCGTTTGATTCATGTTTTTTTTTTTCTCTCAAGGGGTGAGACTGAGTCCACTTTGTACTGCGGCCACTGTCTGGCCTATTGTGCCAGCCCCAAATGACAAATGATCATGATGATGGTGAATGTGGAGCAATAGGTGGAATGCGAATTGGCAGGAGAAACCGAAGCATTCGGAGAGAACCTGCACCAATGTCACTCTATCCATCACAAATTCCACATGACCTGACCCAGGCTCGAGCCCGGGCTACCCCGGTGGGAAGCCGACGACTAACCTCCTGAGCTAGGGCACGGCCATTTCATGACAATTCAGCTCATGGCATTACGTATTTCATCATTGTTATTTTTAGAGTAGAGTATGCTTATTTTTTAACATTAATATATATAATTATAGTCGTAATTGTAATTGTTGTAGTTGTAAATGTATTTACATTGTATTCGTTGTGTGTAGTGTGTCCTTTATTGTTTGTGTAGTTTTTGTGCTGTGTTTTGTTCGAACGTGGTGTGTTATTTGTGTGATGTGTGTTATTTGTGTGTTGTGTCTTACTGTAGCACCACTTCCACCAGGTAAAACACATTTGCTCTGCTCTCCAACCGCTACAATAATAATAACAATAGCAATAATAACACCCAGACAGTCAAATACAAGCAAACAGGAATACTTCATACATTAAAAGAATAACATCACAACATCATATGACATAACAACCAAAGAGTGGCTACTTCACACAAGAATCCACATTCCCTAAAAAGAACTAGAATACGAAATAAGTATAACCGAAGAATAATAAATTTATATATATCCTCATCGTAAATTTGATTTTAATAATTTAAAATAATGTTTTAATTAATTAATTAATTATAATTTTAACTTTGAGGATCTTGCAACAAGTTCAATATCAAAACAAAGAACAACCCTAAAATATGAATCCATATTAGGTGCAAGTTCAGAAGTTAAGATGAATCAGCTCCTGATGATAACCCATTAAACATGTTGTGCCTCAGATATACGACCTTCATGTAAATAGGTCATCTGTATACTTTTTATAAATTGTTGTGTCGTCTGAAATGTGAAATAAACATTTTTATCCCTCATTCTGTTATTACTTGATGTATTATGAATAAACGACAAACGTTTCATTCGGCTTTACGGTTAGACCCTCTGGCGAGTTCCATTACAGAATTAATTTCAGGAGGTATAATTCTTTTAAACCCTAGACGATGGATGTGTCCATCATGTGACCCCTTCCTACACAAAACAACGCAAGCGCAGAACGAGGACAGATATCTATGACCCGGGTGTGAGCGCAATGTTCGAGCGGTCAAAGACATTAAATGCCTTAGTCCGCATGGCCGTTGTGATCGGCAGCAATGTATATCAATAAGTAAACACAGTTTGAAAACTAATGAGGTATCGGGAATGTAGTCCACGTAATAAACACCAAGTTCGAACATTCTTAGGATGGAGAAAACAATGAAGCATATATATAGTGGGCGTGTTTCTCGTATAGATACAATAAAAATGCATAAATAATTTTGGTTAGGAACTCATTCGAGAATGTCCTCTTGGAAAACCGAGGATATGAAAAAATAACGGCAAGATGAATGTTACGGAAATAAGTCGTGAGGATCTGAGAGGGATGGAACTGGCTCAGGATCCTAATCCAGTGGAGAGATTTTGTTATGGCAGTTTGAATCAAGTTTCCATGGTATTTAGTAGAGGCCTGCATATTTTTCGGGCAGTTTCACTTTACTAAGTCTCAGCATAAGAGATTATGTGGACAGCAATGCACAAAGAGGCAAGTAGAATATTCTGTTTCAACCAAATCCAACAAGACGGATTTCAAAGGGTTAACGTTGATATTCAATCTAAGACATTTATGTAACCATGTAAATTTCGTAAGATCTGAGGCTTTCACGGCGGTGACTATGAAGAAAGCAGTCTTCTGGGATTTGGCACTGTGTATATGTGGTGTTAACCGACGTTTCGGAGGAATGTATCGCCTCCATCTTCAGGGTAGAAGAAAAATATAAGAAATAAACTAAAAGAAATAAAAAGCAGACTGCTTTTACCGGTTCTCACGGTCTCTTCGCTTGCGGATTTCTTATATTTTTCTTCTACTCTGAAGATGGAGGCGATACGTTCCTCCGAAACGTCGGTTAACACCACATATACACGGAGCCAAATCCCAGAAGACTGCTTCCTTCATCTAAATTTCCCTTGGATTTCTTTATTTGCTACCACGGACCTAACAGAGAACACCAAAAGATATTACAGTATCATTCGTGCTGTGCACTCCTCACAGTTGCCAAAGCGGTGTGTAAGTATTGTTGTAGAGCTTCTATACATCTACATCCACAGTGTTTTCCCTATTAATTACAGGAGCAGGCGTCAATAAGATTATTTTATTGTTATGTCTTCTTATAGATTCAGCTGTTGTGTAAGGTGATGACGACAGCAAACTCAGCCATATCAGGGGCGAAGGATGGGTACTTCTGTTTATCTGGAATGAACTTTCTTCCATACTTGTTCTCTCTAAACACATTTCATCACATACTGCCCAAGTAATCACTCGTGCAGCCATTTGACATGAACTGTTCAGTTATTTCTTCTGTGTCATCCACAATCCTTTAATTACTTAATTGTCGCCAAACTGCAAAGCAGCACTCAAGCTGTGACAGACATGACGGGGGGAAGAAAGGAAAAGGTTTTATGGTCCGAAGTTACCGAAGAAGCTAAATTCCATTTAATTTCACACACGTTTTGGTACAGTGAATGATATAAAGATACTGGATAAGTGGAAAAAGGATATAAATCATTTAGAGTTGTAGGTGCTTAAAAATAGATGTTAATAAGAAACCTTGTTTAGTTCCAAGAATGAACACGTAAAAATGAATACATTTACTCGTAAGGCAGTATCTTATTCGCTCAAATATCCATCCAGATAATAAAATGTATAAGTAGCTATTTCGAATATACACGCATAACTGCACCATCAGAAGACCGAACGAGTCCTTTGAGGAAAAGTTTGGAATTTATGAGTGTAACTTCCTTACTCGTAATGAAGTGTTGTGCAATGTAACGCATAGCGTAAGAGTTCTGACGCGTTCTTTCACTTTTAATTACCCCCATAATTGTAGGTCCTGCGGAGAAAGCTCATTTGGCATAAAATATGTCTGTTATGTGTCTTCACAGCGTTTGTTTCAAACAGATTTCGTTTGATAAATTCTTAGCTTGTTTCGCTCGAGATGGGCGCAGAAGTATAAGTAGAATTTCACGCAAATTGCCCGTTATTTTTGTAAGACTTTAGCCAGTATTATGATGTATTGACAAATATTAGCTAAACCCTTCAAAATCAAATTTCAATTAAAATCTGTTAGGCGGTACTTAAATTGTAACATGCATACATATTGAGAGATAAAAGATATGGCGAAGCAACTTTTCGTTGCGAACGCATCAAGAATCAACTCCAGAACACTAACAAGGCATACTACCTCAAATTACCAAGTAATTAACATTTGTAAGTAAGAAAATTAGAACTGATGGTTTCTTCGTTACTTCTAGTTAGTTTCTTCAGAACGATTTGGGTTTAATGTTCCAAAATAGATGATGATCAGTATCTGCTCCATAAAGCTATCCCTGAAACAGGCCGTTAAGGCCCATAGGGTTGTGAGACATCGAGGCCCCCACATTTTCTCTAGACAGTCGACTTACTGATGGAGGTAAAGTTGTCAGCTTTAAGCGCCGGCCGTCCTTTACCCCCAGGAATATTCCTGGTATTAATTTCTGTTAGAGGCTGAGTTAACCCCAGGGTCACAGTGCGGATAGAAGGATTAGGTAAATTGAAAAAATCCACCTCATCGGGAATCGAACCCGCGACCTTCCCGCTTGTAGCATAGTGCCTCAACCAACTACGCTACCGCGTGCCCCATTATCTGCTCCATATCCAATTCAAACTTTGATCAAACGTTAGGTATTTTTGATATAAAACAGCCTCTTCTCATCCGAGTCCTGACTCAAATTACGGATAATTCATAGAAGTACTTATATCACTCTACCTCTGACTTCTCGAAGTGAGCTGACTCTGGTGATGTTCCAGTCTCTCTCGACCGAGTCTAATCGATCTATGTAGGACAATTATCCTATTCTTTCCTTCTTTACTTTAAAGTCACTAATCCAAGATTATTTGCCAAGTGGATCGACGTAATTGTGCTCCTGCTTTGACAACACTACTGAGGAATTCGTCACCATCTTCCGTAACTATAGAAGGAAACCCAATGAGAAGGTTCTAGTCTGTGTCAGTTCAGGATCATGTGAGGAAGTCTTGACAGGGATACATACCACTGCCCTGTGAATGTGTAAAGCACTGAGCTGACTTATCTAATTCCTGCTTTATCAAGAGAAACAGTCCACAGTTTTACATCACAGTGTTTGGGTGTTCCGCGTCATCCTCAGAATTAACAGCGATTGTTTCAATGTGGAATGGCTCTGACGATGGTGTGTAACACTGAGGATTACTGAGGTGATTGACTTTGTTAAACATCCGTTTAAGAAACTGGATCTGTTTCCGTCCTCAGGAAAAAGGAAGGGAGACACCTACCCAGTTGCGTCCCGGACCGCTAATCTCAATCACATGGCCATGTCCTCTGATTGAAGCCATCCCTTTCTGACGGACCTCACTGAGTAGGCGCCTCCAACCCTTTCGTCCGAGGACGGACGAAGATCCAGTTTCCGAATCACTGGGTTCTTTTTAATGTTAAACTAGGGATAAAATCCAAAACTCACTAATCCAGAGTGATTATTTCCCTAAACAGCATCAACCGAATGGTATCTGTAATAGAGATGCAGTACGTTTTCTGTGAGGTAGAAGCTGCAAGTTTAAATTTTATTTAGATATGGCGGTAAGGTTTCAGCCTTGCGCGCCGGCCGTCCTTTACCCCCCAGGAAGATTAATGGTACTCATTTCTGTTAGAGACTGAATCGACACCAGGGCCATAATGCGGCTCAAAGGATTAGGGCAGTTGAAGAAACTCACCTCATCGGGACTAACTGGTGTTGAATGGGCAGCTTCATATCCCGGCCGCTTTACCCCCGGGGAAAGAGCCCCGGTATCTATTGGATAGGAGGCTGAGTGGGCCGCAGAGCCGGTACGGACGACGTGAAAATTCTTGATCCTATCGGGACTCGAACTCCGACCCCTCGATCGTCTAGCCCGCAGGCAGTCGCTATACCGACTGCGATATCTCGGCTCCTAATATACTTAAAATAATTATTTTGACACTATCAGTTAAAATTAATTAAAAGTCTCGTATAAGTACATGAACCTGACAACGCCCTATATCTGTACTTCTGGCTAGACAGAGTACCTTGTGTAGATGTTTGTATGATACTGTGTGCGTGTTCCGGCGAAGGCCGTGGTACTGGGCAGGTCGTGCCTTAGTGTAAATCCGGTACACAATTAACGGGGCATCGTAGTTTATATTTTCAAAAAAAAAANGGGAATCTCTGGATGCCTCGGCTATAAACTGGTGGACTAGGAGACAGTGTCTTCAAAAGAGTTGTTGTGGAGGAAATTAAAGTTAGTAGAATTATTTCTTATGACGACGGGAATCCATGCTCTGTCAAACCAAATTCATTCACATTGTTGAAAACAGTTGCAAATCCGATAGGATAGTGGATGTTATTATGAGAAGAAAATGTTTACTTTGGTAGTCACAAGGGAGATGACGTGAGAATGATTTGGCTGAGAACCAGAAGTTCTACATGCTGAGCTGAAATTATTATTCTGATGGTGAAACTTCTGCACTCCGACAAATGAGGACAGACTCTCCAACTTCTGTTAAATTACTAATGTGTGTAGATCCCCCTTTTCCCCACAAATGCAACCATTAGGCAAAACAAACGTCTCTTAGAGTGCTACGGCGCAGCGTTAATCGTAAGGTGGGCATTAACCACTTCACAGTAGTTTAAAGTAGAACTTTCAGTGTTGACAAAACTACACGCGCAGAACATCATGACAATGCGACCTAACAATCACCAGTGCTGAGGCGTCATACAGTCAGTGCTTTGTACAAATTATTTGCGTGTTCCATGAAATTGACATTTTGTTCTTCGTAGATTACTTTATAGGAAACTCGGGAGAAGTTTCTTTGTGATACTTTGTAATACAAGGGAGGAAGGATGCTGGATAAAACTACGAAATGAGAAGATTCATAATTTATACTCTTCACCAAATTGTAGTAGGATGACCAAAGCAAGGAGGATGCAAAGTGCGTGCCATGTAGAACCCACATCACTCACTCACTCATGGAGCTGAGCCCTTCTTGAGAAGTCGCCAGTTGTGCAGCTACTCAAGAAATTTCCCAGGATTTTATGGAACCCGAAGGTTCATTACCGTGTTCACAAGAGCCCTCCACTGGTCCCTATCCTGAGGCAGATCAGTCTAATCCATACCATCCCTTCCTATCTAAGATCCATTTTAATATTGTCCACCCACTTACGTCTTAGTCTTCCCAGTGGTCTCTTTCCTTCTGGCTTTCCCATAAATATCCCATATGCATTCCTCTTCTGCCACATTCGTGCTACATCCCCTGCCCAACCCGCATGGAAAATGAAAAGCACAATCAAATTTACCGTCAGAGAAACTAAATGGAATTATCCGTTTTAAGACCTAGGTTTAGACGGGAGGATATTAACAGAATGTTTCTTAAAGAAATAGTGTTTCAGGAAGTAGGTTGGATTCGTTTACATCAGTATACGGTTGAGTGGCGTCCTCTGCTGAAGAAAGACACTAAACAATGAATCTTGGATTTTGATAAAATGCGGAGAATTTCTTGATGAACTTTGAGACTATTATCTTCTCTAGACTTCTAATCCACGCAGTTAACTAGACAGTAGATTTTCTACGGTGAGAGGAGGTCTGACCCAACTCCAAAACTGGTTTACCACCCCTTCTTGGCTCACCATGACTGTTTAGTCGCCATGTTCGTAGCCATTCCAACCGGTGCCCATCACCCTCAGCTGCAATCATGCGTCGTGACAAGGGACCAACGACCACTAGACCAGCAAACCCATGAGAACAGCACATGCTGTTAGTCTTATGGACAGTTGCGTCATGCTCTCGCCGGTCTATTGTTGTAGGGTCCCTGGTACTGCCTGAAACGCAATCGATTTTATTGCCGGAATAATGCAAATTCATTAATCAGAGTCTTAGCGGTTTTACCCCGTGGACTGTCACTCCCACGAGGGGACGAGGAAGGTCGACAGTGTGGTTGCCCCTTTGTGGCATTAAATACCTCATGTTCGAGAGATTTAATTGTGGAAAATATATCTGATTTTGTAGCCTCAAGTTCTTCTAAATAACATTTAACAAGGATTCCCAGTGGAACTCTGAAGCCTACTTTCATACTGCAAAGATTTGCAGTTTTAGAAAACTTGCATTGTGGATGCCATATTTAGATAATTCAAATTTATAATCCAGAAACGAAATTCAGCATAGCTCGTGAGCTCGCGTGCTGGAAAAATATACACGTTTTCATTAGTTTGACTCCAAGTTATGCGAAACTTTTATTGCTTGCAGCTAGAAACACTGTACAGATTATTTAGTATTAATATTATTATATTCTTTTCTGGAAGAAATATTTACTTAAATACAGATGTTGTGTAAGCAAAAAAATTTTTTTTTAAATAAACTCAAAAGTTTTGCACGCTCTTGCTGTTTATAGCTGTGTATGTACCAATGGGAGGGTGTGTTTACGATCTACTTTCGCGCGAAATATCGCATTCGTAAGGCAAATAACTCATCGGTTTTCGCAATCAAACTGAGAGCTAAATAGCTCTGTAGGTTGCATGCAGTAGCAAGTCTTGTTTTTTCTTACACGTCCCTACCGCACATAAACACTCCGTCTCTCCATTGCGTGGACCAGTCTCTTAGTCTTGCTTAGGGAAATAATCACTGTTCATTCCAGAATAATACGAAACACATAAATTGGAAATAAGCGGAATTCCTTAAAGTTGAAGCAGGTGGTACATACAATAATTAATATTCTTTAAAGAGCTAAGGTATCCCCACTTCATTTCGTGACTATCTTGAGTCTCGGCGTGAGATGGGAAATTATACTACGTACTCGTATGTTTATCGTTGGCACTTCTGCGCAATTTATTAAGGCATTCATCCGCTCTTTGGTTAAGTAGGAATTTGATCTGATTACTGAGAAGATAATTATCATATGAACATTTTATGTTATGGACAAAGTAAAGATTAAGATTACGACCTTCTGGAATGAAGTGCCGTGTTGTTCTGTAAATAGTACCAATGTTTGAGAGGAACGTATTGTGTCTTCTATTTTGAAGATGGAAATAGCAGGTTCCTCCGAAACAATGGTTTCTACTTGCCACACTACAACGCTTCACATTTCAAAAGACCGTAATTTCAAATAATCTGATTTGAAAATAAATTATTTTCTTTTGATGTACTTTGTATAATATACAGAGCTAACCGATGCTTTCAGGATGAGGGTGTACTATAGATGTTTACATAGTAGTTCCCATGAATAGAGAAAAGTAACATTTATATTCCCTTTCAAGGAAAAATGATTGTAATTTTCATACATTAGGATTGAACGAAATTACGAGCTATTGTTATGAGCCGAAAGCAAAGCTATAGAACATCCAGAGCAATAGCCATCAGCCTCTTTTTTATAGGTTCTTGGTTCTTTCCTTGTTTTGCTATTATATGAATGTGAAAAAAAAAATACTCAAGAAAGTATTTCGCTGTCTGAAGTGCGTTGTTTCAAGAAGGCGGCAAATGGAGTGGGTGAGACGACAAGCTCTCTGACTTGAAAGGACGAGTTGGCTGTTTACTTGCCGGAGCGGGTAAATCGATAGAGCGAGGGAACACACCCTTCCATCGTGTATGGGCTACAAAACTGGCCGACTAATCGTGAAGCTAACGCAGACGAGCCACAGAAAAGGCTGCCCCCCACACGCAGTTTCTCACCGCCCTTTCAGGATCCTACTGTCGAGATGTTCCACTCATCGAAGCACTGAAGACAACCAGACAAAGTAAACACTTAAAGTGGCCCGTGTTTTACGTCTTCTTGGTGCAAAAGTTAGAGTCAGGGCACACCAAGGAAACTGGCAACCGCAACGCAACCGCAGTTTCCGAGAATTGTTATCAGCCTGAGTTGAACACGTTACTGAATGGAGCAGAACAAATTCAGGAAACGGCAAGCCGTTTGCGGTTGCCAGTTTCCTTGGTGTGCTTTCGCCCTTATAACACCGTCAGTTCGGTGCAAATTTGAACCTCCACATGAGTCGGTATACCTCAGTCAGATTGGCTACGGGCTGGAAAGTGGGGGGTTCGAGTCCCGTCAAGGACAGGGATTATCCTCTGGCCGACACTAGGATCCACGCAGTCTCAAATCCCAAAGTGTAGAGTGGGCTCCCTCCACGGGAAACTGACAAATCAAATCTAGGTTCACGAAAAAGTAAGAGAAACTCAAGGGATTTGTGCTGGGAACAAAAAAAAAAGAACGGATTGTGAGTGTTGGAGAATATTTTGACCTAAGAGAGAAGCAACAGGATGCTCGAGAAACTGCACAATAGAGAGCTTCGTATAGTTATGTTAGTTACGTATAGCTATGACACACAACAGGATGCTCGAGAAAACTGCACAATGGGGAGCTTCGTATAGTTACGTTAGTTATGTGTAGCTATGACACACAACAGGATGTTCGCTATAAGAAAGCAATAGGAGGAGTTGGCAGTTAATAAAAATACTTGCACTGGGTCTGCGGTAAGCAGGATTCAGTGTGCTTAGTTCCAAATGCGTTACTTTCAGTTCGTCTTGCCTCGCTGGCCTTGATGGTTACTTGTCACCTGAGGCTCTGCTTTGAGAACTAACAATCGGTTATTGAAAGAATACAAAAGGCATGTTTCAAGAAGCCTTTCTATGCAGGCACTTTTATTAAAACAATAACTGGCGAGAGAGACTTAGTTGGCAGGGCCACCTATACGGAAACGTAGCACTGCTTCCAACCAACAAATGAGCACTTATATTATCATGTAGTACAATTTGTACTGTACAGAGAGACAAATACAAATACACTACAGCAAAATAAATCTTATTAATGCAAGGAAACCGAAACTGTCTAACTTAAATTTCGTTAAATATTTACCCCAGTGAAAATTGTTTTATGTACAAGCGGTAGATTTATTTATATTTTAATTAATATCTTGTACCAATGTTTATTTTTCCTTGGCACTACAGCCCCAGTGGGCCTAGGCCTACCTCCATGAACTTCTCCATTTCACTTCGGGTGATCAGCTCGTCGCAAGGCCTCTCCCTGTACACAAACACAGAAAAACGCACACACACAAACTAAACATCCATGCCCTCAGTGGGATTCGAACCCACGATCCCGGTTTCCAAGCGAGCGAAGACAGTGCATGCCTTAGACCACTCGGCTACCGTGACCGGCACCAATGTTTAGCCTAGTCATTTTTTTATAACATGGATAGTAACGTTGACCTCCATATAACTCACAAACTACCCCCATGAAAAATGAATTTGACGCATGTTGTCCCACTTCCGCATTAGGAAATTTAATCTTCATTAAGAAGTTTCATGCATGAAACTTGCAGGCACAGATGAACTCCGTGAGTTCACTTCTGTAATCCTCGTTGGAGGCCGCAAATTTCTTAATTTATTATACACGTACAACGATTCTTACCTTCATTTTCTTCGCTCCTTAGTCCCGTATAAATCAGGGAATTGAAATCAACCACCAGGATAGTGCAGTCGGTATAGCGACTGGCTACGAGCTGGACGACCGAGGTGTCGGAGTTCGAGTTCCGGTGGGGTCAAAAATTTTCACTTCTCCATGACGTCCAGACCGGCTCTGGGGTCCACCCAACCTCTTACTCAATGAGTACCGGGAGCTCTTCCCCCAGGGGTAAAGCGACCGGGGCGTGAAACTGACCACTCACCTCCAATGATTGCCAAGGTCAAGAAAGCGTCGGTCTATACATCCACTCCGCTATACGCCTTCATGGTGTAGTGCTTGATTAGTTAAGCACAGGGACAACTTTACCTTACGTATCTGACCTACTTCACTTCCGCTTTTCTTCCTCTCCTTCACTTACAAATTGTGCGGTAAGCGGGCGGATAGAAGTGATCAGAAGACGTAAGAAGATGCTGGATGACCTTGGGGACAGAAGAGGATATTTTCATTTGAAGGAGAAAGTCCTAGATCGCATCAAGTGGAGGAACTGTTTTGGAAGAGACTGTGGACCTGTCGTCTTGACAGATTACAGATGAATGAATGAAGCACAAAACAAGTTTTTACAGTACAACAACGGACAATATCAGCCATACTGTACGTGTATACTACGTCCGTTATTTCAACGGCCTTCCCGAGGTTAAGAACCAAGTCAATAATAATCACATAAAGAAAACGTACTACAAACACTGGCTTCTATAGATGTGAGAGTGTGTGCATGTGTTAGCGAATGCAACGTCGAGACTTTCTCATGACTAATGCATCCCTCGGACGCTAAGAATAACTGAACCCTACGTGAAGCAAGGGTGCACGCGGTAGTTGCTTGAGGCACTAAGCTACAAGCCGGAAGGTCGCGGGTTCCAGTCCCGATGAGGTGGATTTTTTGAATTCATCTAATCCTTCCAGCCGCACTATGGCCCTGGGGTCGACTCAGCCTCTAACAAGAATGAGCACCAGGAATCTTCCTGGCGGTAAAGAGTTGTCGGCGCGTAAGGCTGACAACTTTACCGCCATCTGTGAGCCGATTGTCTACATAATGAGGGAGCCTCAAACTCTCACAACCCCATGGGCCTTCATGGCCTGTTACAGGGATACCTTTACATTTTATGAGAAGCAAACTGACACAGTATTTATCGTGGTTCAATAACGGGCAATACTGAACACCCCATAGCTCGAGTCCGTGGACTTATTTATGAGCATGGAATAATTCATTCCACATACTTCGCAAAGAATTTTATTTTAAAGCGATCACGTGATCCAGTATGAGAGCCTGCATTTGTATGTGTAAGACTTATGTCTTGTGACCGAATATTTAGTCCTTCTGGAACTTGTGATCGGATATATCACATCTCAAGAAACTGAATTATTGATATTCATGGCCGTTCCATTCTGCTTTCCTCTCGACCAGCGTAATAGGAATTCATGACTAGTCGCCTTTAGAGCTCTCTTTCTCAACTTCACGTGAACTTCTAAAGGTGAAGCTCGAAAATTAAGGGAAAGGAACTGAAGCTTTTAAACAAAACCAAAAGTGCCCCAAATTCTACTATCTCAGCAGTATCATGGATTTCTGTACCTAAAAAAGAAAAAAAGAAAAGAAATTTGTACTCCTTATTAATTATTTTAATTTTTTAGTTAAATTTCCTTATTTCATAAGGATAATGTGCATATGCATCTACCCCACGTATGTGTGCCTACCTTACTACAAAGAGTTCTCTAGAGAGAGCAGCACTGAAGAGAGCTTACGTGCTATTCCTAGCATTCACTGTTTTCCTTTTTATTTCCAGACTCAATTAATCTGGATCAGGATAAGGTATAATGTCGACTCGTGAACACGACAATGAAACTTGGGATGCTATTAAAATCCGGGACATTCTGGACTAACTGAGGGACCGTTATCTTGTCATAAAACATTATGTTCCGTGGACTTGGCTACTGTGGTTCATCCGTTACCATTAAAGAACAGTAATACAGTCTTCGGGTACGTAATCCCTCGCCTACCACGTATTTAATTATACGCGATTTCTGTCTTTATCCAGTTCTGCCAACCTTGGTGTCTGGTTTTATACATCCGTTGTTTTTAATCTGGGTACACAAGAAGAACGTCACTGACGCAAGCTGAGTACAGTCATCATCATCGTCATCAGTGCCTTGGTTGTCATCATGAACTTGAACTCTCAGTAGCCTGATGTCCTGAGCGTATAAAAGAAAGCCAGATATCTTTATTTTGGTGGATGAAGAACATCTCTCAATTCTCAACATATTACAACGAATTCTTTGAGTGTAGTGACAGAACAAGCAAATTGGCTTTGATGAGTATTAACAGCTGCCGCTTTACCCCAACGTCCAATTTCCTATCATCCCTTTACAAGAACAGAACAAACTCCGTGACTTTAGTCAACAAGCGAACTATACCGACCGAGCGACCGCCGTTTGTCGGCGAAGTTAGTGCCAACTTTAGCGGGTAGAGGATGTCGCGTGGTCAGCGCAACGTATCCCCACATCCGTTAATTTCGGTTTTCTAGAACGGAGCCGCTACTTTTCCGTTCAAGTAGCTCGTCAATTATCCTGAAGAGGCTGAGTGGACCCCGTCGCAGATCCACTACTTCTCAGAAAATCTGGTAGAGCCGGAAATAGAACCCGGGACCTGTGGATCTATAGCCAGGAACTCTGACCACAAGACCAAAGAGGCCCTTGTCTTGTTCAAAATTGTGTTCATCTGGAATAAGGCGTTCGAGAATGGCATGATAACATTGTACTGTATGAAAGACATATATTTTTCGAAGTCCTGTCCCTAAATCTACATTGTAACCCTACTGTAGGAGATGAAGTTACAAACAAATCTTTCACTTTGTCATATATCGATTAAATTTGGTAGTTAAAGCAGCGTTATTAAATTATCAGAATCAAATTACACGCATGAACGTCCATGTCTCCTGGAAGCTGTCATCCCTCTTCAGAACATTCATTTTCCCCTCCAGTTCAGCGGGTTTCCCCTCATCCTGTGTTCAGTAATTGCATCAGTGTTCGTACCGAATTATGATTGACTTACGTCTTCTTAACTTGCCATTATACTTGTAGCTGCACCATTTAATTCATCTTCGTTCATTATGAGTCATGAAAACCTTAGAAATTAGTTCCTTTTATGTCCTAATAACATTATAGAATTCTGTACCTAGAAGTCATTCACGTTTGAATGTATCTTAGCCATTATAACGAAACTTCGTGTTTGTGATACGTTTAACAATAACAATTGGCCCACATGCTGCACTGTTGGAGCTCTCCTTTATCACAGCAGGTCATAATAGGAGTGTCCACTTTACTTCAATCGAGCACAGTTTGTTTCTGAATTGTAGTGACACTTACTGTGGGCTTCTGGGTTATGGCACAGCGCTTTAGTCTGACATATGGACACAAACATTTCAGAAGAGCACAATACATCCCTCTTCAAGATAGATTGAAGAAGGAGACAGAATGTTCCTCCGAAATTTGGCACCAACCTACCAAACTACAAGACGGTGTCATAGCTCATAAGACTACAATAAGAATCTTCACCGCCCTGAAAACCTCAGATGGTTAATATGTTTGCTAGGCACTTTATATACTCCATGATTTAATGGTAAATTTCAATATGAATATTTACAGCTATTTTGTCTCAGGGAAATATTTGAAGCATGCGTAACACGAGAAATAATATTCTTTGCAGCTTGGTTATCGGATTTACAGCCTAACCACTTGCACTCCTTATAGGCTGTCAACACAAAAATCAAAACGAAAAAGCAAACTGGAAATTAACTTTTATCTCAACTTTTAATTACAGTGGTTACTATATGTACGACCCGTTTTAACATCGAAATACTCTATATTAGGCATAAAGTGTGTATTTAATATGTTTCGTATGATTCTCAGAGAAACCGTGATTATGACCATAAAATATCATTAACTGGTTGGCTTTTGAAATAAAGTCCAGTGTGTTTTCTGTGAGATAGGAATTGAATTTTGTAAATATTCTTTACGTGAACTTCAGGCTTCAAAGAGCTAAACTTAGCTTTGAAAGTGCAAAGCTTTTCATAACAAACGTAATGCCCAGGCCGCAACTTAAGGTTTCTAAAACTGAGTGACGTATTATCCATTCTTCGGTACAGGATTTTTCGCTTCTCGTTTCCTATCTAAAAATCTGAAGATTATAGTATACAAAAGTATATAACTTTAGCACTTACTTTGTATGGGTGCGAAACTTGGTCCATCGTTCTAAGGGAAGGATATTCACTGTGGGGATAGAATGGATTTATCCGGTTCAAGGTGCGGACCAGTGGTGGGCTCTTAGGAACAGGATAATATAGTACTGTGTTCCATGAAAGAAGGAAGATTATTTTTTAATGCTAGTGGGGTGGGACTAAGTCCCTTGTACTGCGGTCACTTCTGGCCTATTCTACCAGCCCCAGATGATAGGTGAGGGTGATTGTGGAGCAATTGGTGGAATGAAGATTGGCAGGAGAAACCGAAGTACTCGGAGAAAACCTGCTTGAGCTATGACGCGGCCAAGGGAGATTCCTTGATCTGAAGAACCACTTTTAGATCCACAAGAAGGACCCAACACCGCGGAGTTACTTAGATATATCCATTTAACGTGAAATGTTTGTAACTACAGTTCCATAAATACAGCTTGCACTCAGCACCAATTAATGAGACTCGCTTGCCCATAGTCTTGCAGTATGCCCCATGCAGATATGCGTCCCTCGTTCTCGCTAACTCCTCTCCGGAGAGTAAATTCATTTCCGGAGCCCTGTCTAATCCCATGACCCAGTTACCAGATCCTTGCTTATGATACAGGTGTGTTTAACGTTGAGGTATGACAATGTACGTATATTGTACTCCCAGCTCCTTACGATATCTTTGTAGAATGCCACAAAACTCTATTGCGAACTTCTGAGTGTACATCTGCCTGCCTGTTCCAGACATGTTTTCTAAACCTTGCATGTTCGGCAAATTCTCATTCACTGAGTGGATTATGTAGCAGTTTGTACGGTATAAACCTCGGAACGCAAAGCTGATGACTCACCTCCAGCCAGTGCCGAGGTCAAGAAAATGTGGATCTATACATCTACTCCCCATACGCCTTGATGACGTAGTGCTTAATTAGTTAAGCAAGGGGACAACTTTACCTTTTTACGGTATAAACCAACGAAAAATGTGTGCTCACTATGAAAGTGAACCTGGTATTCTGCTTTAATTATTTTGTGACCAAAGGCAGACTTAAGACAACATGTACATTTCGGACATCGTCCATAGTCCTTTTTTTTTTCTTCCATTTGGCGCTACAGCCCCAATTTGAGCCTTGGCCTACCACCATGAAACTCTCCGTTTCACTTCGGTTTACTAGATCTTAACATTCGGTAGGAGTCCTTGGGCGGCTGATCAGCTCGTCGCAAGGCCTCTCTACCTGTACACAAACACGGAAAAACGCGCGCGCACACACACATACGCAAACACACAAACACTAAACATCCATGTCCTGAGTGGGATTCGAACCCACGATCCCGGCTTCCGAGCGAGAGAAGACCGCTCGGCTATCGTGACCGGCCGTCCATCGTCTAATGTACATACAATTACGTGACTTTTCGGAAGCTGGGAAAGGATGCTCTTCGGTTGAATTGTTCGGCCGAGCTAGTCGATCACTGGAAGGAAAATAAACCAGTCATAAGCCAAGAGCGGCTCACGTCCACGCGAGTGTCCTCCCTTATACATCTCAAAACGATTGGCGGATTTGTAAGCCAAGAGTTCGTGTAAACATCACGCAACCAGAGATAGCTCTATCTTCACGAAGCTTCATTTCTTGCCACCAACAATACGAATATGCTGGCAATCCGAGCACCATTTAATTGTAGAATCGTAGCATCTCTATACTTTAAAAACTGCAACTGGTCTTTCGAGAGCTACATTTAGCTTTCGACTTGATGACGATAACTAATGAACAACTGGAGCTAGGAATTTTAAATTTTGTATCTAGATAGCAAATATAAAGAAGTGCTAATTCATATGAAGGTGACTGAAATATTAATTTATGATACTCAATAATTTCACAATATGTACTCAAGCATGACAGGCTGATGATCTGGCTCTACAAAAAGAAAGATTATCACGAAATCTAAATAAATGAAAACCGGATGCAATCTTGTAGAATCTTCTGACGGAGGTTATGGCTCAAAAAAGGGTTGTTTTGCCAGTGATAATGATGTTGATGATGAATCTTCTCAGAATATTTTTTTAATAAAACCTGATGGACGGTACCTTCGGAATTCGGACATATGGTGCCGTATGCTATGAGCAGCCTTCGGAAATAAATTGTACTGACTCCCGTTCTCAGTCTTTCGGAATTCAGTTACACACGAACAACCTTTGGAATTCAATTTCTAATGACCAACACTTTTATCAGTTGTAGGTGAAAAACTTCGCTGTTTGGTGGAAGACTTGCAAGTTGCTTGAAAGCACAGCCTTCGGAATTTAATTACTCTCGGCCACTCTCCGAAAGTATTACCAAAAAGAGGTATTAATAGCTGCTCTGGACTTCTTGTCCAGTTCTACAGAAGCCTCTGTTCTTAAGGAGGAGCGGGCGCTGCTTATGTGTTCGTACCATACAACACTCAGATGTGAAATTTTAAACTGAATAAGATTTGTAGGAACAAGTTTTAATTGTCCTTCATATACTTAATAAAACGGAAGTCATTAAGTATTTTTTTTTAATTCGCATAGTGGGGAGTGATGAACTCCAAGATATGTCACCCTTTAGCCCATGAGAAGCAGCATAGCAAATTGGATGGGCGTCGTAGCTGTTCCGCGTGTGATGCAATGAGAACAATTCTAATCCCCATTAAGACCGACGCTTCGAAACACGAAACCAATCCAATGCAAATTCAGTTCCTATGCCACATGGCAAAACCAGCTGTTTAACTGTGTTTGTGGAAATAATTGCTGCTACTTCTGAGAAATGTAGGGTACCCATGAATACACTTGGTGAACAGAATTCAAAGACTTTAATGTTAAGGCAGGTGGTACGTGCAGTAACCATTGTGCTTTAATGAATAGGGAAATCGAATGTGGTCCGTAGCGTGTTACTTTATCGACTGAACAATCAATGCGATTAAACAAAAGAGTTTCCCGGTGATTGCGTACAAGACAAACACTTTCTCCACTGCATTCAGATCAGACAATCACAGTGCTCCTTCATTGACGTCACGATTCCTCCAGTGAGTCCATGGCTGGAACAACAATGGCTACGCTGCGGAAAGGGGCAGCAATTTCTTTCTCCTCGACACTGCATCCAGACCGCCTCTGGGCCCTGGCTTATGTGTTCGTACCATACAACACTCAGATGTGAAATTTTAAACTGAATAAGATTTGTAGGAACAAGTTTTAATTGTCCTTCATATACTTAATAAAACGGAAGTCAGTGAGTACCAGTCCAGTGAGTACCGGGGGCTTCTTCCTAGGGCAAAAAGGGCGGTCTGAAGATGATCACTTTCCTTCATGCTGCAGTGTTTAAGAAAGGGTGGAGTTATACCTCCATTCCAACGTTCGGCTGTATGGTGGGGTGCTTATTAAGCACAGGGGCAAGCTTACCTTTACTTTTAGTAACTGAAATGGACGTTAAACAGAAAGAACATATCATCATCATCACTGGCGCGACAGCCCTTTGTGAGCCCTGGCCTTCCTCAGGATTGCTCGCCATTCTTCTCCATTCGATGCTACATTCCTCCAGTTCTTTACACCCAAAATTCTTATGTTCTACCACACACATTCTTCCCATCTCAATCTTGGTCTTCCCACTCCCCTATTTCCTTCTGATTTAGTATTAAGCATTTTTTTTAATCGTTCTATTCTCGCCGGCACGTATTGTGTGTCCAGCCCATTCAAGCCTTTCACCTTTATATATCCAACAATGTCTGGTTCATTAAGTAGTTTGTATAGCTCATGGTTATACCTCTTCCTCCATATTCCATTTTCTTCCACTGGTCCAAAGATATAGAAAGAACATATGGAAAAGTAAAGTTCAGCTTTTATCTTTTACTTCACACAAGATCATTACAAGTGAGCCCTTGGGCTGTCCTCGTATTGGTTAGCCCTGACATAGTACGTTCAAACAGAGTGAATCCTTAGAAATTTCAATCAATTTCTTTGCCTTTTCGGCGCCTTTTAACTTCTGTCTCTCCCTTGTTTTTCTCCCGAGGAAACAGCCTCTATTCTACCGCAACTGCAATCTAATCACGTTAATACACTCATGTGAAAGAGCTCCCTTTTAGTACCAACAATGACACTTTATTATTTGCCCAGCGCAACGGTCTGCAACCTGTTCTCTTCGTTAAAAGGTTTCTTAAAATAACACAGAAAAGACCTTATACAACTTTGAGAGTAATGACTCAGCCTAAGAATAGGGATATTGTCTTTTATCAATTTTTATTCAAATGGGCTGCTTTAAAAAACGAAGTCCAGCACAAGCAAAATTAACATGCAGTCGAAAGTCTTCACGCGGACCGCCACCAAGAGTATCTGTCCCCTTTCTTTATCAGCCCCCGTCACAACCTAAATTCCTAGTCGACTCAGAAACTTCTATCGCTTTCAACTGTAAATGCTCGCAATTCACATGTTGAGACTAGGTACAAAATCTCATAACCTGCTACATACGAACAGGGCGCAGCACCTAAACCCTAACCGCCATTCAGTGTGAACGGGTTTATACCATTTAAAGTGCGATGCTCTTTCCGGTGCAAGGCGCCCAACAGTAACACCCGCAGTCCATTTCAAAAGAATGCATGTTGGATGTATTTCTATCTGGAGTTCGCGGTAACTCGGTCGTAGTTGGCATGGGAGATATCAGCTGAATTTCTTGAAAGAGACGTAGCCACGCAGAAGGTGCAATATTTAAATGCAAGGAAGTGCAAGACGCAAGATATTTACAGAACGGAACAGCGACTATTACCAGAACCAAGAACCAAGATGGACAATAATCGAATCCCATTCGTCTCACAGGAGACATTAATATGGATCTTAAAAGAAACGGGTGTGCGGTCAGACAGGATATATTTAGTTCAGGATAGGGTAAAACGGAGAGCGTTTGTGAACACTGTAATGAACATCATAAAAGTTGTCCCTGTGCTCAACAATTAATCACTACATCATGAAGGCGTATGGGGGAAGTGGATGTATAGAGCCACATGTTCTTGACCTCGGCACTACTTCGATGTGAGTTGTCAGCTTCACACCCCAGCCGCTTTATCCCCGGGAAAAGAGCCCAGGTACCCATTGTATAGGAGGTTGGGTGGACCCGAGATCCGGTCTGGACGATTTGGAGAATTTTCGCATAGTGAAGGGTGGAGTCCGGGTGGGTCCACTCTGCACGGCGGCCACTGATTGGCCTATTGTACCTGCCCCGGGTGATTATAATGATGCAGAATTTGGTGGAATGAAGATTGGCAGGGGAAACCGAAATACTCTGAGAAAACCTACGCCAGCGCCACTTTGTCGACCACGAATCCCACTTGAGCAGACCCGGGTTTGAAAACGGGTCGCTGCGGTGGGAAGCCAGCGACTAACCACTTGAGCTATGGCGCGGCTTTGACCCTAGCGGGACTCGAACTCCGACCCCTCAGTCGTCCAGCCCCTAGCCAGTCGCTATAACGACTACCCTACCCCGGCTCCTATATACAGTACATCATGGATCCTTAACAATTTTAGCTTCTCAAGAGGGACTGCGATCCATGAAAAATTTGTCATCCGCCAGCAGTTTGATATAAAAACAGGCTTGCGTCGCATGTGCTGGCTTGGAATTGTTGATAATCAGAGTGTATTACTGTGCCCTGTGTTGGGCCACACCGCGCGCGGCATACAGAAGCAACGTACCATGATGCATGAAGATAAGAAGGTTGGGGGGGGGGGACAGCTGTGTGAAGGGAGGACTATGTTTGATTCTCTTTTCTTTTTGGATCCTGTAACAGGATCCACGTGCAGCGGGACCTCTGTCCAGCGTTATCTCTGAATGAGCATAGAGCAACCAGTGTCTTCAGCTGCTTCCCTGTAATAGATGTTCTCTCATGTATGCTGTAAGACAAGATTCATTCATTCATATACAAGGGAAGGGACGGTAAAAGTGTACGTATTATGGTTTCTCTTCCAGTACTTATTAATAAACAAACACAGAGTTTATGCATGTCTATCAGCCAAATGACTAAGAGTCACGTATTACAGACAAAGTTATTGAATAATAATCCAATAAAATAATATTTCCCAACATTTTCTGCCTTAAAGGAAATATATGTATCAGATCATGACGATCTCCTTATGTGCCCTTTGACCCAGCTGGCAGTTCGACACATTTTTTTTTTTTATAAATTCGCTTAGTGGGGGTTGGAGTCCAACTGGGTCCACTCGGCACGGCGGCCACTGATTGGCCTATCGTACCTGCATCGGGTGATTATGATGATGGAAAATTTGGTGGAATGAAGATTGGCGGGGGAAACCGAAGTACTCGGAGAAAACCCACCCCAGCGCCACTTTGTCCACCACAAATACCACTTGACGAGAACCGGGATCGAACCCGGGCCACCGCAGTGGGAAGCCAGCGA
The DNA here is from genome assembly GCF_002891405.2 of Cryptotermes secundus. Lineage (NCBI taxonomy): Eukaryota > Metazoa > Arthropoda > Insecta > Blattodea > Kalotermitidae > Cryptotermes > Cryptotermes secundus. The sequence goes on from NW_019727091.1 coordinate 141,899, forward strand.
CTAACCGCTTGAGCTATGGCGCGGCCTTCTTTGACACAAAATTTGGTCTAAACGAAGTGCCTTTGGAGGTCACCCCAGCCTGATTCTATTTTTTTTTCGATTTCCTGAAACCTGTAATAACAATATGGTTGAAACACTACTAGTTTCTAACGATAAAATTAAGATTAACGTCCGAATTAACAGAAAAATTTTCCACTAGAGCATCCGCGGATATGAGGAAAATGGCAACTGTCTGCAGACTAGCTGCAGTTGTCAGTACAATTGGCTTGAGGTGCACCAGTACCGGATCTGACAGGAGCATCTTCTTCCGGTACTGTGACCAGTCAGAAGATGTGAATAATATAATTTAATTATTTATCTTACTGTGGTGTCTTCTTTCATCACACACATATAGTTGTGAGCTAAAATGTATAAACATTCTTTCCTCTCTCTCTCTTCTTCCCACAAGCTCATTTTCTGTCCCCGTCTGCTTATCCTTCCAAATTCTATCCAGGCAAAACTGTCACGTGTGTCTTCCAGCAGTATGAGTGCGACTTAAGGAGCACTTCAGTGGGGGACATAGGTACCGGTGTCTCGGCATCCCGGACCTTTCGGCCTACGATTTCACTCACACGAATGGACCGTGTCTTGCCGTGACAACCCAGGCGGCTAGTCGCCGTCTTCCCACCGCGGCTACTTGGGTTCGAGCCCATGTCAGGTCATGTGGGATTTGTGGTGAACAAAGAGGCACTGGGGTAGGTTTCTCCAAGTACTTTGTTTTCCCCTGCCAATTCGCATTCCATCGATTGCACCACAATCACCATCATCTGTCATCTGGGGCTGGTACGATAGGCAGAACAGCAGTCGCAGTACCAAGTGGGCTCAGTCTCAACCCATGAGAAAATTAAACAAAATAATAATAATAAAAATGGACCATGCCCGCAAGAATCACAGGTTGAGGCGGTTGCAACATCATCTTAGCAAGAAATTATAATGCAGCCGTACAAAGTTAGAAACTCCCCCCCGCCGCCCAACTTTACCAGAGTTCATTCTCTCCTACTGACCGTACAGTATGGTAGGGAATTGTAGATCCCCTCATTCTGTATGCGTGCGATACTGAGGTCATTATAGGACCTCTTGTAGGTCGCAGTATGTGTACACTACAAAATGTTATACAGTATGATGGGCCCGCGTGGAGAGGCAGGCCGCTAATACACGTCACACAAATATAGAAACAGTGGAGCCCACCAAACGCTAGGCTGCCGCAGTGTCAAGCCGCGAAATTGGATGCAGATGGCGCAACGGCCGGCCCTTCAATTCTTCCTCGGTCCTCCGGAGACTGCCCAGGTACCGAAGGTCCCGTATTACGCCCGTCCACGAAACTAAACAGCCAGGTCATCGTCCGATTTATCAGTTCCCTAGAAGAGTGTTCGTATTTCAGGGTGTTAGGGCAGAAGACGTATTAGCGAATATAAATATCATTAATCACACCAGGATATTCAAGGATTCTGCTCTCCCTCAAAACTACCTAATTTACCTAATATGCCAAGTAAGAAACGGTTGTAATTTTATTTTGCTCCGTGTGGAACAGAATCAATGGCGTGGGATGCTGTGGATAGGCAATGCCCTCTGCAGCTCTTGCTGAATGCTCCCCGGCAAGCAAGCAGCTCACTTACCCCTCAGCCACACCCTTCCTTCATGGGAGCAGAGCTACACGAAGCTATCCACCGGAACTGCTGCGGCTCCTGCATAGCTTAACAGAACAATGCAAAGCAAAACGAGACATGCAAATGTGTTTCGTAAGGCAATGTGTGTTTTAAATTCTAAATGATGAGTCAAGTATATATTAACCCGCCTCTTATTAAGCGATGCTCTACTTGTATTTACTAATGATGTCGAGTGCCATTATAACTGAAATAAACATAAGAAAAATTACAAAGTCAATAGAATCAATAGAAAGTCCGTCCAGTGTAACAATTNGAGAAAAATTAATATCCAGTATAAAACGAACGGGATATCTTTAGAATTATGTGAATATAATTTAAGATTTTTAGTTTATGTTAGTCGCTGGCTTCCCACTGCGGCGGCCCGGGTTCGATCCCGGGGTCTCGTCAAGTGGGATTTGTGGTGGACAAAGTGGCGCTGGAGCGGGTTTTCTCCGAGTACTTCGGTTTCCCCTGCCAATCTTCATTTCACCAAATTCTCCATCATTATAATCACACGGGGCAGGTACAATAGGCCAATCGGTGGCCGCCGTGCCGAGTGGCCCCAGTTGGACTCCACCCCCAACTAAGCGAATTCCTGCAAATAACAAGAGAGAGGCTGATCACCCCCTTGTGTAGCTTTGCCTTTGAGAGAATACATGGACCACGAAACTGTTTCCAGAAATTTCTGACCACGATCTGCAGTATTATACAAAAACCTGCCTATAATGGACTATCAGTGGGTATTCAACAGGCTGCATTTTGACAACAAAGTGTATTTATGAGTGGTGTCAGTCTCAGACTGAACAGAAACTGTTTGTCTAAACAGCAGCAGAGATTCAATGTGCTTCCTGTGAGGTATAAACCGAATATATTAAAAGTTATTTAAATTAAATTCGGGTTGCAGAGGCTTAATCAGCTCTCACTCCTTACAGATTTTCTGCTGGTACTCACTGAAGACGCATGCAATACGCATTTAACACACTTAAACTCTTCAGACCCCGATGTCAGCAGTGCCTAAGTTTGTTACTAAACCGAAATAGGACAGCTGTGATATCCAATGTTGTAATTTATACCCGAAACAGACTGAATTTCTCGACATAATGCTAACTAAGCAATCATCTCTACAAATATAAATCACTCCGTCCAATGTGACCTGTAAGTTTTTTACTACATGAAAACTTAACACCCTTACATGTTTCGGTCTCTGTGGACCATCTTCAGAGGGCAAACATCACTACAAATAGGAAACCACCATCACATAAGTTGTTTAGACGTAAAGTACGTACATTTATATGCTACAATGCATAGTACACAAAATAGAACATTTCACAAACACAGCAGTTTCCTGGCAATGTAAAGATTTTAAAAAATGATATAAAATTTCTTTATGCTAATTAATTTTTTTTTGTATTGTCAATAATTAAAATTCGTAAACCACGCAGGCTCGTGTTCGTCCTCCCATCGTCCCTCTTATATGGGGCAGATATTGTGCCACCTGGCTATCTTGATGTGGAGGTTCTTTACATTCTTTACGTTTCCAGGAAACTGCTGTGTTTGTGAAATGTTCTATTTTGTGTACTA
>NW_019727091.1:145656-154153 GCF_002891405.2 Cryptotermes secundus
TTCTTGCCACAAATGGCATAACTGTTGGAAATGTACTTATTTTATTTTTCTTGCCTGTTAAAGCTAACTTCAATTTTTCTTGGAATTGTTATTAATTTATTGCTGTTATATAGACTGTCATATTTTTTAGTTTGCTCTTTAATTATATTTGTGTATTTCTGTGTACTCGTGTTAACTTGGTAATTGGCCACTGTGCTATTAAATTTTCATGTAAATAAACACGAATTGAATTATTATTATTATTAACTTATATGTGTGTATGTAAATATATTGTCCTCTCTCGCCACAAATGACATAACTATTGATAATGTACTAATTTTATTTATCACGCCTGTTAAAGCTAACTTCAAATATTCTTGGAATTGTTATTAATTTATTGCTGTTATACAGACTGTCATATTTTGTATTTTGCTCTTTCATTATTTTGGTGTACTTCTGTGTACTCGTACTAACTTTGTAATTGGCCACTGTGCTGTTAGGTTTGCACATAAATAAACACGAATTAAATTGAATTATCATCATAATCATCATCATACTTATCTGTTTCAGGGATGCAAATTTATTTTTTCCATTACATTTTCTGGACGTATCCTAAAAATCCCATCGTGTAAGGATCTGTCACTGCAACTTAATGCAAAAATTCATACATAAAATGTATATATGTTTATTATCCATCTCTATACAAAATTTTTGCATGCATGTCTCGGCGGTTTTTCAGTTATTGCCATCGAACCGAGAACTGAAGCAAAATTCCCACAACCTCAATTCTGTTAATTATATTCAACAGAAAACTACTTTAGAAATATTTATGTACGATATTCGATGATCTATTGCCATACATCAATTTAGAATTTTAAATTAAGTACTGCTAACCTAGCGCCCACCTCACAATTTCACCCGTAAGTACAGGGTCGGGATGCCCTTCAATGGCAAAGCATTCGTATCGCACTTTACGAAAATCTGCTAGACATCTCAGCACTTGAAATGGAGACAAACAGATATTTATACAGGGTTGAAATCTCAAAATCTTATTCTTAGGCCATAAGAGTGGATATTAGGCTAGTAAGCAGGCCTAGTCACCCAACTCCAGTATCTTTACATTCTGGAAGTTCAACACACACTACTGGAAGAGCCTGTTTAGACTCTCACAAAGGTCAGTGTGTGTGCCGGAGACATTCCCGAATGTATGTTCAGAATGGAGCAATTCATATTTTGGCTCCATCAATGTCCCATATACTAGAACGCGCTTAAGAAACGGACAAAAAGCTAGAAATATTCTTATTAATATCATTTGAAAACAGGTCCCTTGTCTGAATGCAAGCAAAACGTAATTCAACGGAGCAGAGAATTTTTTGGAAACTTAATGATCGCTCAATTGTTCATGGAAGTTTTCACCTTTTACAGAATAATTTCATCTGAAAAGCCCGCCACCAGAACCTATTCCGACTAAGTCTAATCCAGTTCAAAACATCATCCTGTATCTCTTTTACATATATTTAAATATCGTCCTCCTCCTTCTACTTCTATGTCTGACAAGTGGTTATCTTCCATTTGGGTTCTTTTACTAGATTCTACGTGCCCCACCCAGTTCATTCTCCTTGATTTGTTCACCCTAATAATACTCGTATTTTGGTTCAATCAATGATGATTACTTCTTCTGAATTACTTACTTCTGACAGCAGTCTTTACAAGAGACGGAGAGGAAGTAAACATTGATTGATACGTTTTTAAGTAAGATAAGTTAATAAATATAAATGCAAATGTTACTTTATAACCTTGTGCCTAACCAATAAACAGTGGCGGCGTGTAAGCTGCAGGCTTGTTACCGAGGGTGCTACACTAGTAACTAATTGCAGATCTTCGCAGAATTCACGGATTCCTGTACATTCAGAAAACTTCCAATACTGAGCGAGGGCACTATATTGCTAAATCAGTGCAAACCGCAAATTGCATTTACTGTGCATATTTCGTGCTCGGTGAAAGGAGAAATGCGAAACGAGGAGACATCTTTCTTCTCTCAAACAATGTGCAGCAGGATTTTAATGCCAATAAAGTAGACTAGGACGCCGGGTTCTTGTGGGTCCGCTTATTTAACGACGCTTTTTCAACTGGAAACTATGTACAATCAAATGGGATGGCAACGATGTTGTTTATGTATCTGTTTGTTTAATGAAGCATTCTGAACTGGATTAGCCAATTAAAGTCAAATGAAATTTGTGTGTATGTGTACTTAATGACGCTATCTGAACTATACAGGTGATATCAAGTCGAATTGGCACCTGTTTGTCTTTATCGGGCTCCTCTCAACTCAATATGATGCGCAAAGTCTAGTAGGATGCTGATTGCTAAACCTGGACTGGGAATAGTACCACCGCGGACTCTTTTGATATACTAAAAGTACTACGATAGCTGGGAATACTGAGGAAGCCCACGAAAAGCCTTAGACGTGAGAGCCGGCTGCAGGACCAGAACAGCACTTGGATTCTCGTGACTAAGAAGCACGCCACTTTCCTAGCTGCACTTCAGCCTCTGTGTACCAGCTGACAAGACAGTATGTTGACACCGATTTGTATATGGGTGTCAGCAACTCGCTCACTTACACAAAAAGCAATGCAGCCAGTTCACACACTGATATAAACACTTCCATGTGACTGACAGATGTCGAGTCAATGGAAACCAGAAACTTGCTCGCTGTTTCACACCCAGACACAGAGACTGGAATTCGCTATACCATTTGTAGTCAGACTTTCCTCTGAATAATATTTAACGATTTAGTTTTTACCTTACAGAATACATATTGCATCTTCATTGCAAAGTTCTTGTTAGGATATTCTGAAAATCATATGAAACCCATAAACACGCTGTTCAAATTGCAGAGGTTTTAATGAGGCGTTACCAAGCCCTTCAGACGGTTAATTACGAGGTCTGCTCCACATCCATTCAAAGTTCGTATCGAGTTATTTCCAGAGGATGGAGAAAACAGTACAAAAAGGCCGCTGCATTTAAAACAAAATTTGGTTTGTTTTCGTTACAGCGAAAATTATTTACGAATATAAATAAAATATATTGTGACGGAAGATGACCATTTGCTAGGCAATGGCTAGGTAAACATTTGTTTCCCTGAAACGAATGTTAACAAAGGTATTCCCGCGACAACACAACAGAGCAGAGTAGCTGTAAGACATGGCGACTTGTATGCCGGCCACGTGGCAGCCACGCGGATGTATCATTCGATAACAAAATTACATAATTTAACGTCTGCAGCTATAAAAGCAGGCATAACATGTACGAGTATAAGTCATTATTCTTTTCGTGCTGCAACGGAGTATTTTGAGAGGTAGCATCCGACTGTTGAGGCGTAAAAGAGGTGGAGGGAGGAAGAGGAGGGGAATAACTTTAGGCCGTAAGAATGAAAATGTTGAGAAACGAATACGGGAAAAGAGGGAAAGAGGTAAAGGCAGAAAAGTCGTATAAGAGTGAACAGATTGTGAGAGTTGCGGTTCTCAGACCGGTGACTGTAGATTACTTCCTTTGAAGATGTGACGCCTTGTGTTATGACAGAAGTTAGGCGACGTTTCGGATGAACATATTGCTTCCATCTTCGGCGTAGGCCATGAAGTTTGAGGCAGCACGTTCCTCTGAAAAGCAAGCAAATTTTTACCAAATTATACCGCGTCATGTCTCAAAGGACTTCTGTTTTCAATTCTGGTCACGTGTTTCAACACCTGGGGAAGGGACGAGGGGTGATGCCCCAACTATTCGCTCCCTTTGCTGTCAAATTCTTATTTCCTTCTCTTTTTCACCGAACTGTGAGTTGTTATTTCAACTCTCCTTTCCGTTTCATGCCTGCATGCTTCTCTTCTACGTTTGCTTTCCGTTTTGAGTTCTAAAATTCTTCCTCACACTTATTCTTTCACAGCAATAAAGACCTTTAGTCTGCAACCGAATTTCCTCTGCAGTCCAAAGACGTGCTTATGCACAATCTGCTCTTTTGTTTATGTAACTGCTTAATGAAAGAAATTGTGTGGGGGCAATGATTTCGAAAACAGCAATCACCGATTGAATGTAAGACCCTGGAATCAGAATCTCACGTCACAAAACACACTATGTAATTAGGCCCTATAAATATTATGACATAACTACTTATTCAGTGTCCGTTACGTGGTTATGGCTGGGTAAACACGTAACACAGTCCAGCCTATTGCAGGACAACGTCCGCCAGAAGAGCTGGGTACTTATTAGAAACGGTGTTTCTACAAGGTCCGTGACAAAGTTACATAAGATGGTCATGGATCTCGTGGAGACCGAGAAACTTGGCGGCGGTCAAGCTTACGACCGTTCAAGTGACTAAGTTGGCGTTCTGGCATAAGATAAGTTAGATAGGCATGATCTCCTTTGTAAAGCCTGGACTGACAGGACTGGTATACGGTGTATATAGTGCACAAGGAAGGAAGAATTTTCAGTAACATGCTGTATGTGCGATACGTACACTTGACTAAAGGCCAAGCATATTCATGAGAGACAAACCCAACCTCTCGTCAGAGAGGATGTTACATAAGGACTATGACCGCAAGGGTTCAGTTAAAAAAAAAGAGAGAGAAAAATCGTTGGTTGTCAATCTCAAGGAGCTTGGCGCCAAGAACTGATTGGCGGTAAACCGCCAGTCGTAAAGCAACTCTGACCGACTCTGACCGTGATGAGACTAAAGACAGGAATAACTGTGCTGGCGAAGACAGAAGTAATTTAGCCGGCCGAAGGACCGACAGAACTGGTCAGTTGCACCGGAGAGTAAACAATCAGTCAGTCATGAGTTAGATGTAAGATGGCTGGAGGTTAGCAACGATGTGAGCAGAAGAGGCCATTGTTGCCATCCGTTACCAAGCAACGACTGGAGAAGACACAGTAAACTAAGAAAAATTAGTTTGCGCTGTAGTGAGAAGCCCAGTGCTTGAGTTAGCGAAAGCGCTATAGTTACTGTAGTCGCGATTTATAAATGTTCAATAAATCCAATTACCAATCTAAACCCCGTTTCTAATCACTAATACGTGACAATATATACACACGCACGCACAAATAAACAAGAAGTTTTGGCCATAAGTCGTGAAGCCTGTTGCACAGACTTCAAGTCCTACAAATCTTATGTTGTTAATATTATAACTGTTATGCAATTTTGTATAATTGTTATGTAATTAACGATATAGTTATTAATGTTATAATTGTGTAATATGTAGAAAGCATCGTTCCTCTGTTGCAGTGCAACTGTTGCCATGGAAACATGCTTCTTTGCGGAGCAGTTTCTTAGCAATAGCTGCTGTATAGTTGCTTATTTTACGGTCGTTGCCTAGCAACGGATCTAAGTACCACAATATTTATTTATGAAGGTAAAATTGTTACTGCGCTTACGCTACGAAGACGTAAGGAGGGGAATGGTGTATATTTCCACGAATTCTTAACCTTAGCACTAGTTGGAAGTAAGTGGTTAGCGAAATTATAATAATAAAAAAAAATTTGCACATAGACATCCGGACATACACCATGACGACTAAAGAATATACAATAATGATTTTTCACGCTGCTCTGATTAACCATATACTACCAGACCTTTAACCTTACTTGCGATTCAAAAAAAAAAATCAGTAAGTAAACTAGATATACCAGTTATTAACCACGCAGTTTATTCTGAGAAGTAGTTGCCCAAACACGTTAGTGGGGCGAGAGAGCAATTTATATACAGCTCTTCACATACCAGGCCGGTACAGGTTGCTCAAAGAACCCATGAACTGCTGCATGAACTGTAAACCTATGCTCAACGTAGCAAGCAGCAGCCTATCCAGGTTTTATATCTCGATGTACTGGTGAATATTTTAAACGTCCGAGATACTGCAAACCATAAACATATAACATATTTATAATTAAAATAATATCTATTTCTGGAACATTAATCCCTTTTTACAAATAATCTAGCTAAGCTGTAAAAAGAATTGTTTTCTGTGTATGTTCTCCGATACAATTTCGACTTTTATGTAACAAAAATATTTTATATATNGATAAATTTTATCAAGTTTTAAATGCATAAACTTTATCATTTATATATTGCTATTGGGGTGGGACTAAGTCCCTTGTACTGCGGCCACTTCTGGCCTATTGTACCAGCCCCAGATGATAGGTGAGGGTGACTGTGGAGCAATTGGTGGAATGAAGATTGGCAGGGGNNACCGAAGTAGTCGGAGAAAACGTGCCCCAGCGCCACTTTGTCCACCACAAATCCCACTTGACCAGACCCCGGGATCGAACCCGAGCCGCCGCGGTGGGAAGCCAGCGACTAACCGCTTGAGCTATGGCGCGGCCTCTGCTGAATAGTTAGTTTGTTTGTTGCAAGACGGGAAGTCCGTTGTTGCGAACAATCTACTTACCCTGTTTGTACCTTCTTTATTTTTCAATCCATTTTACCACCTCCTTTATCCATTCTCCTTTCTCCGCAACATTTTTTCTCTCTTCGTTTAACCAGATTTTATGGGAATGCCATGCGCCAAGAGAATTTCGGCCCCCGGATCAGCCTCCATGGGTTGCCATGGTTACGCTACCACACTAACATTTCCCCAGCATCCAAACTACTACCATTACCTTCATTCTCCATACTATACATTTCGAAAACATCAGACTGCGTGAGAATACAGCTAATATAAATTATAAGAATTATTAGATTTATTTTTCAAATAGTGATGTTTAGGATACAGAGCAACTGGTGCAACAGACGCATCTGATAGTATGGGGAGGAGTGGGGGGGGGGAGATGTGTGCTTGTTCTGAAGGTTGTTATTAGGAAATCAATAAAATTTCCCTCGAACTCTGTATCGCTGTAAAGTGGCAGTCCATTGAATTATTCAACCTGCTGTTCCCTATACATCATTCCCTTTATCCGAATGTTATTGTGTCCAGGTTCCAAGAGAAGCTGCTGGAAATGTGCATCCAGGATTTATCATAGCTGCAGATACTTCTAAGCTCTTAAACTTACTATTTTGAACGTTTATCAAACTCTATAACGATAAATTTAAATAAAGTACTGAAGTTACATGAAATTAGAGGCTGGCAAGTGGATAGATGACCCTGGCAGAGCGTAATCTCATTGCTCGACGAGAGTTTCCTGTTCAATGGCTGAATTAAATTCAGAATATCCACGCACCTAATAATTTAATACAACTTTTATGAATAGTTGAAGGAAACTGGATCAACGAGAGAGCATTCTCTGTGAACCTGAGAGAAGGTGAGAGGACAGGAGGCTGCTCCGGTACTCTTCCCCCGGCTGCAGAGTAGGGCGGAGTAGCTACAGGCAATGCCAAATTACGCGACAATGTTAAATACTGACACAGTAAAATAAGTAAAAGTAAAGCTATCCCTGTACCAGGCCGTGAAGGCCCATAGGGTTGTGAGACGTTGAGGTTCCCACATTATCTAGACAATCGGCTCAAAGATGGGGGTAAATTTGTCAGCCTTACGCGCCGGCCGCGCTTTACTCCCCAGGAAAATTTTTTAGTTTATTCCTGGTACTCATTTTTGTTAGAGGCTGAGTCGACACCAGGGCTATAGTGCAGCTAATGCAGTTAAGAAGTATTTCTATACGAGGATTTATTTTTCTCTGTTATCATCTCTGTGGTTATCATCAGGTGTTAAAAATAGTGGGCGAGGAAACGCAGAAAGACAGCAGTTCCCTCACCCACAACTTTTAAAACCCGATGATGTGTACTTGAACATGTGAGAACTTTTAAAGTGATTAGCTTTCATTAAGTTTTAATATATTGCACATAAGAATGTAGAGCTAATAAAAAGCACTAAGTAAAAAATATGCAACAGGATGCTATAATATAATATTATGAAAATATATACATTTCGTTATATTTTATTGTTAAGGGCCCATTTTGGGGGAAAAAAATCAATAATGACGGACGTACATTTATGCAACCACCTGGAGATGAACGTACATGCCGAAACATGTAGTGGTATAAGTAATAAAACAAAATACTAACACGTTAACAGCAGCTTTACTTAGAAATGTGTTGTTGACGGCCACGCAAGTGCCTCTGTTGATAAGAATAACAGGCAGGAAATATTAAAGGTCTAAACTTGAACTCACTTAATCATGCAAATGGCAAATAACTGAATTTATCATATTACATACCTGCTCACACTTAGCCCAACCAAAAAGGTAAATCCACTGATAAGGCAGCAGCGTCCTTTTAATAAATTTCCATGGAATTTTATATATTTATGTATGGTTATAGAGTAAACTACCAAATTTCGTGATATAACTCATTTCACGGCACACTGGATTCGCCATGAAATTACCATGGAACACAAATGTTCCATTTAGATTGTCGTACCATAAAATAAGGTGCGTCATGAAATTAGTTACTTGCTTACTTACTCATGGAGCTGAGCTCTTCTTGAGGAGTCGCCAATTCTGCAGCTACTCAAGAATTTCGCAGCATTTTATGCAACGC
>NW_019727091.1:154193-157083 GCF_002891405.2 Cryptotermes secundus
AATATTCTCCTCAACACCCTGTTCTCAAACACCTTCAGTCTATGTTCCTCCCTTAATGTCAGAGACAAGGTTTCACACACATAGAGAACCACAGGCAAAATTATAGTTTTGTGTATTCTAATTTTTATGCGTTTACAAAGCAGACGAGAAGACAAAAGGTTCTGAACTGAATGGTAGCAAGCTTTACCCGAGTTCAATCTCCTCTTTTTTCCCCCTGAATCAGGTTTCGATCTGTTATCGTTGTTCCGAAATATCTGAACTGTGCCACATTTTCAAAACATCTGTTACCTACCTTTATGCCATGATTTTGCCCTGCATTGTGGTGTAGTGTTAGCATAAAAGGAACCTAGTCACCGTTGATAGTATTGGTTGTTTTCGTGGAACTGCAGGAACGAACCGTGGATTGCAATCTGCATATTCCTGCTCAGTACGTAGGAGGAAGACTGTTTAATTTAATAACAAGTGACACTTTGAGGTGGCTTTCGTTTCCATGACAACAATTTAAGCATTTATTACTGGTACACAGGAAGCCTTCTCTTGCAAATTACGCAGTTCTTACATCCTACACTTTTCATTCAGAAGGACGTAATGTGCACGTGTAGTTCTCTATACCGCAAGCTGAATTGCATTTGCACATGAATGGCAGTTTATTAGTAACTTAGGAAAATATATATTGAAAATTCAACGATAAATCTGTTCATTTGTTATACCGACTTTGATGTCTTTATTTCCTTCCCATATTTCTCCCGCAAGCTTTTCCCATATCTTCTGTGTTTTTGTCGTAGCACCTTTCGTTTTGTTCCTTCCTTACTTTCTCCTTCCCTGTCCGTTGGGCTAAAGCAATTTAGTAAATGTCGCTAATATCTTAGAAATAATTAGGAACAGTTCTACTCACAACGACAATTCGGTAATTATTCTGACAAGCATTTCCATAGTTCTTTTTTGCGATATTAGTGACAATGGTAAAGATTGTTACTCGGAACATTTTAGTACCAGATATATAGCAACCACTAGGCCTTGCGCTGCGACTCAACCCAACAGGCTGCGTCGTTACAAACCAGCTCTTGCAACAGCGTCACATGGAGTTTGCTTCCCGCCTTCCACCGCCTGCTACTCGTTGTCTCCCGTATATAAGTATGTAAATACATTTCATTATCATGCTTCCTTTGCACAGAGGGCGTAGGCGCTACAGAGACGGACATGTCTGTCTGCCTGTTGGTAGTTTAAACTCGAGAACCACTGGAAAGATTTTGAAGGAACTGCATGTACCTGATGCCATTTGGGGCCATTTCAAATTTGTAGCTTTCAATTTCCTGCAGTCTGTAATAACAATGTCACAGATGCGCGAACTTGCGAGGTGCAAGCGACACTAGCGCCACTATTTAAATGCAGTAATCATGGTAAGCAAGAGTAACCGCTATAGCCATAGGAAGCATATTGATCGTATTAACAATTATAATCTAATAACGACAGTAATAACCAAACAAGAATTTTTACTTGAGGAAATGAGTGCATCGTGTACAGACTGCGCCTCTCCAGTCCTCAAGGCGATACTAAACAGAAGTCTTTGACACTTGTCATTACTGCTTGCAATCAATGTTAACGAAAATACGTGTAAACTGCGTTAGGTGGAGTCAGTACATATTCTTAATGAGGTATGTCTAATTTTGGTGTGTTGCCGACGGAAGTTACAAAACTTTGGCCATCTCTAGTCTGTCTGCATGTGACAACTCGGGAACCGTTCAGCAGATTCTCATGAAATCTCACAAAGGAAATTTTTGCTAAAATATGTCGGCACATTCAAATTCTGGTTAAAATCTAACAGCAGTTATTTGATTCTTTTTACGGCGACCTAGTCATGTTTCTGCACGCAGCTCTCGAATAACTAGTTACACGAATCGTGTTTCGCGTTAAAGTTGTAAAGAAAATCGAAACACGCATTATATGCCCAACATATATTTTCTGTAAGCGCAGTTCTGATAGCGACTAGACACAGGCTGAATGTCCGAGGGGTCGGAGTAGTTCGAATCCCGGTAGAGGCAAGATGTTTCTGCTCACTCCGTCGTCCAGACCGGTTCTGAGGCCCAGAAAGCCTCACATTCGATGCGTATCGTGGTTCTTCCTCCGGGGTTAAAGCTGCCGGGGAGTGAAGGCGCTCACTCACCTTCAACCACTGGCGAGGTCTAGAAAATGTGGATCTACGAGTATATCCACACCCCCATATATCTTCATGGCGAAGTGTTTGATTAGTTCATTCATTCATTCATTCATTCGTTCGTTCGTTCGTTCATCAATTATTCTACAGCCCTTTGTTGGGCCATATCCTCTTCTTCAGTTTCGTAATCTTTTCTACACAGACGGTAGAACCCGCTGGACGAGTGTTCAGCCCGTCACGAGGCCGCTACTTACCCACAGGACAACGCAAACACAAAATAAAAGCACACACGCAAACATCCATGCCTTTGAGTGGAATTAGAACCCACGATCGCAGCGTTTGAGCGAGCGAAGACAGTTCATGCCCTATACCTTGCGCCCACTGTACTCGGCGCTTAATTAGTTAAGCAAATAGAATAACTAATGAACTTAATCGTTTTCAGCTTATTAAACGAATGGATTTTCTGTGCTGTGTCATATCATAACTCGAGAACTGTTGAAACGATTTTGATAAAATTCTATAATTTAGGTTCTTGCTCGTCCACCCCACCTGTTTTATGCGAAAGTTAGAATCCGAAATTCTAGAGACTAGTGACAATAACAGACCGCATGTGGCAGAACTGTTGCTCTATTCGTTGATTTCTTAACTTAAGAATATATTTTAATAACTCTCCTGTATAACATGGATAAAAAAGCCCCTGACGATGGCTAAACAGTTTAAATATATAGGGTAGGT
>NW_019727091.1:157276-158427 GCF_002891405.2 Cryptotermes secundus
TTCCACTTCTCACAAATGCGTGCTGTATATTCTGCCCATGTCATCCTCCTTGATTTTATGACATCTATAAAATTATGCTTGACGAGGAGTGCAATTTATGAAGCTCTTTTTAATGTGAGTTTCTCCATGAACCCGTTACTTTTATGTTAATATAAAACAATAATAATATATAAATATTTTCGATTCATAAATTATAAGTGCATAATATGGAACTACAGTATAAAATACGTGATTTAAATGAAATTCTCTTGGAACTTCACACTGTAAATATGTTGTAAATACTGAACTTTTCACCAAGCAGCAGTCCAATACATAATTCAGGCAAGTGTTGTATTTTCGCCCTAAATTTTTTGAAGAATGGAAGAAAGAGCGAGAGAGGTAAAAAGTAAAAGCAAAAAGTAAAGCTATCCCTGTAACAGGCCGTGGAGGCCCATAGGGTTCTGAGATGTTGAGGTTCCCACACTATCTAGACAATAGGCTCATAGATGGCGGCAAGGTTGTCAACCCTACGCGCCGGCCGCCCTTTACCCCCAAGAATATTCATGGTACTCATTTCTGTTACAGGCTGAGTCGACTTCAGGAACATAGTGTGGCTGGAAGGATTAGGTCAATTGAAAAAATTCCAATGACCTCATCGGGAATTGAACCCGCGACCTTCCGGCTTGTAGCATAGTGCCTGAACCAACTACGCTACCGCGTGCCCCGAGCGAGAGAGGTAAGAAAGAATATTAGAGGAATGGGAGATGTGAGAGAAGATTTACTTTGGGGAGGGAAAAAGCGTCACTTTTTTAGAAGGTTCCCAAACTTCATATATTCATTATAAAGACCAATCAGTTAACACCGTTTAAGGAAATAATCAAATCACTGGTTACTCCGAGAATCACGCAGAACAGAAAAATATATTCTGTGGGGAAAAGCGAGTTCTATTGTGTTAAAGTAAGTGGTACGTATAGCTGCCACGATTAGCAGCGCTGGCCCAGGCGCCGATACAGAACACAAACCGTGCTCCCCAGCCGCCGAGGTGCCGAGCGAGATGAATCTTCAGGGGTAGGCCCCTCACTGCTACAGATCAATACCGAATTTCAACTTGGAGTTCAGCTCCATGCATTGAATTCTCTGTGTATTGTATGGCAACCCCGTAGGAACATGTT
>NW_019727091.1:165493-181125 GCF_002891405.2 Cryptotermes secundus
GATGAGGTAATTGGATTTTTTTCAATTGACCTAATCCTTCCAGCCGCACTATGGCCCTGGGGTTCACTCAGCCTTTAACAGAAATTAGTACCAGGAATTAATTAAATAATTTTCCTGGGGAGTAAAGGCTGACAACCTTACCGCCATCTATGAGCCCATTGTCTAGATAATGTGGGACCCTCAACGTCTCACAACCCTATGGGCCTTCACGGTCTTCAACAGACACTTCTGAAATCGGAACTGAAATTAATATTTCGGCCTTGTGTTATGAAACAGTGCTGACTGGGGTTGACTCAGCCTCTAACAGAAATGAGTACCAGATATCTTCCTGGGGGGTGAGGGGCGGCCAGGGTGTAAGGCTGACAAACTCACCACCATCTGTGAGCCAACCGTCTACAAAATGTGGGAGCCTCATTGTCTCATAACTCTATGGGCCTTCACAGCCTGCTACAGGGATAGCTTTACCTTAACTTCCCTTCCCTTACCTATTAGAATTAAAAGAATGCCTTCAGATCTACAACATTCCATTTAGCTACAGCTACGTTGTACCTGTTGTCATATTATCCAGTTTACAGACAGTCTCTGCTGAATGCAGTATCTGCCTCTCATGTTAAAAGTGTTTAAATTAGTCTTGCCTTGTTTGTTTTCACTAACAGCAAGCAATACACACATAATGTCTTATCAGTGACAGTGTCTAGGATTAGGTAACAGCATTATGCAAAGATCCATACAATATGTAGCTAATCTGAGGACTGGAAGTGATATTCTGTAATTCTGTAAGCATTCTATTTCTCATAAACAGAATAATTAAGTGTACAATGAACACTTCCCTTATAATAAACAAATTATATAACATTTGTAGGTTTCCTGGCAAGCAAATGTAATAAAATCTTTACAGGTGATCAACCATGTCAATGTTGAGTTAAAACAAATGTTTCAGAGCTATCTGCTGTTTCCGTCTTTGACGGATTGACCCCGATGATGGAGATGAAGATTTCTGAAACACATGTTTTTAATTCAGCAGTGACACAGCTGATGTCAATGTCATGTTGCCCCTGTTGATGGACATCTCTGAAACAAAGGTTTTTAATTCAGAACTGACACAGCTGATGTCAATGTCATGTTGCCCCTGTTGATGGACATCTCTGAAACAAAGGTTTTTAATTCAGAACTGACACAGCTGATGTCAATGTCATATTGCACCTGATGATGGAGAAGAAAAATCTCTGAAACACAAGTTTTTGATTCAAAACTGACATGGAAGATCACCGGACAATATTTCAGTACAAACCTTAAATTCACATAAACCTATTAACTGTTACGTGATACTTATTGAAATTGGCAAAAAGTAAAAATTTTGTACTGAATTATTAAAGGATCAGAATCAGTGTTTCACTGTTCAATTATTACACACAACAAAAGATAATTAAATATACATAACTTGTTTACTATACTATACTATCTTCAAAGTTGTATTGAAATACAGAACTATAAAAGGAAAGAAGAAAGTGTGATTTCAGTGCAGTTTACACTCAATAAAGAATTTCTTTTAGTTTCTTCTTAATTGCAACTATTTGCTGAAATAACTAAAGAATCTGTTTTCCTAAGAACTGACCTATTATGACCGAGAATAAAAGGCTTTGGCAGCATGACCAATCACATTTAATTACATATATATTTATAATACATGTAGACAATTTAGTTATAATTGAAAATAAGAGACTTCATCTGTCTTTGCATGTGTTTTAAAAATCACAGCTGATAGTTCAGTAATCTGTGCATGTATTTGGGACAGTATTACTGAATGTTAAATATACATGCTACATAATATATGCACCATGCCCTTTTATTTAATTACCTCAAAACAATAAGATGTAGAGAAAGAGAGTACTGGACATAAAATGCATTCCATTTTCATTCAACACACCTTCTACTGCAAAGATGTTGGCAGATGCCTATGATAGGACATAGTAGTCTGTAACAAAGTAAGTATTTTCACTCTTGTTCTTCTGGGAAAAAAGGGTTCATAAATTGCAATAATAAATATAAAATTGTAGCTGTTTCAAAAAATAACATTTACTTAAATTACACCATTCATAATCAAATAATGTAACAACATTTTAACAATGTGAATCAGAATATCTTAAATGATTTTTAGGTACCTAGATCCATTTACTGGTCATGTTCTTCACAATTAAACAAACTTACAGAAATTATTCTCATTTCCTATTGCCACTGAGAAAATGCATGAACCAGTGATTCCTAAACTTGAAAAACTGTGGCCTGATCCAGTCTGCAGAATGTGATACATGGGGACAAATTTAAATGCATCAAATATGTTGGAACCTTACAAGATTATGTAACAACTCAAAAAGTATAATACAATAAAACTAACAAATCAAAGTGATGCATTCATTATAACTGCGAGATTCTGAAATACTCACAATGCTTTAAAATTATAGTTCTTTTCAACTTTCTAATAATAACTGCAGTTCATATTTGATGAACACTATAAACTAATGAAATTGGTCATCAGCAATGTTACTGCTTGTAGAATCATGAATATATAATAAAGACAATGGGTTTCTAATTTGTCTTGGAATTACTATGTTAATAAGTAATGTCTCTGGGCAAAAATAAAAAAATACTTTTATGCCAACTACTGTGTCAGAAACTTATTAACTGTTTTTCTACGTGCTGAAATCATAACTAAGGCACACAGAAATATCTGTATTCCTTCTTCCAATGATAACAAAACATGAGATGTACTAACTTTTTGTTAGCCTACTGGAATGGTTCTGTATTAGTCCCTTAAATGCAGGAATGGAGATCAGATATTTGCAATCAACCCCCGTAAGAAATTATGGAAAAGTTGAATATGTCCTTCAGCTCATGCATTATTTTATCATTCCTTCAGAACATAAAAAATTGTCTCTGTGACTATGGATCACAGTGTGAAGGCATTCTTAACCTCAGAATTAGGCAGAGGGGTATGCTGTTATATACTCCAGCTATGTAATATGGATGGAGTGAACACCAGAAAAGAGCCCCTGATGCTAACTGGAGAGCAGTATGAGTGTGAATTAATGGTAGTCTGGACTTGATAAAGACAAACGTTTCTACTGGGAAAGAAACCCTCACCAAATATGTCACAGCCAGTTTCATTACATACTGAATTATTCCTATGGCTCTTTGTATTGCAATCTAAACATAACACAGAGACACATGTTAACTGAGTCTAAAGAAGAGACCGGTCACATTTGCAGGCAAACATTTTTTGCAGTAACAGCTACCTATCAGACACAATTTATTTCAAGTTTGAAATTACTCATATTTCTACTGAATCTACTGAAATTCTATAAACATTTTAAACATGTTTTTCAGTCAAACATGAATTCATGTTAATAGTCCTCTTTCTCATCTTCTGGGGCATTTCATGAACGAAAACGGGGCAATTCCATTCAAGGAATTAGTTCTGGTCACCACACAACAACAAACTGAAACAGTATGTTCCACCGAAATTCATGTAATGATTTAAATAGTTCATAAGTTCCACATTCATATTAAAAAGTTTAAAATGCTTTCTAGACCTTAAAAGATAATTCATACAGTAATCTTCCGATATTGCCAGATGGTTACCAATGTATAACCATTTCTTGTTTATACACATATAACACATAATAGAAAGGTATAATCAGCCACTTTCCTAACTTGGCTCATTTCTTCCCTGAAGATGAAATCAGTATGTTCTTCCAAAGAAGAGTACAATATTAATCTTTGCTGCCATGAAAACCTCAGAAGGTAAAATATTCTGATGCATACTTTTACAGTTTATCCCTTCATCCATTAGAGACATAACTGCATTGTAACCCTCCTCACTCCAGTGGTGATGCACATTGCAGATTAGCATACTAACAGCATTTGGCATTTTGAATGACCAATTTTCGAAACAAATACTCACTAATTCAAACATCATAACCTGTCTATTTTCTCTTAGTAAGTGTTGTGAATTATCTAACAATGTTTTATTGAATGCTGTCTTCTTATATCTTAACCTGATAAATGGGTACCAACATTCTGGATGAACACACCAATTAATACATTAAAGATGGCCACCTGGGATCAAACCAGGAACTTCCAGGATATGAAGTAGGAAAGGTAGCTACTACACTGTGATATTTACAACTCTCTCTGAAACTGTGTACCAAATGTAGAAGTAAAACTACATAATGAACCACAGACACAATAATACTATAATTCCACCCTGGTGTAAAATAGATCTCCATTTGCTACTTACATACTGTGGTGGGAAGAAGACCAATAACAAAGTTCATTTAAAGGGGAAATTCTGAAATTTGCTTACCTGTTAAGCATGTACTTGTGAAAAATAATCTACTGTGATATGACATCCTGCAGAAATTACTCTCCTACTTCACCTTCTGTATTTACAGGTTCTTAATTTCCAACTAAATATTCATTATCTACCTCTCATCCAGTTTTTTATACTTACAGCTCTGATCACAATATCCACAAATCATTTCATTTACAGTAAACATATCACACACCAGAGAAAGTTTCACTCGCCCTGACTGCCATGGAGTATTATTATTGCTCTTACTGTTGTTCTATATATAAAACTGAATGAAATACAATGAAACTCAAACTTTTCTTCTTACTGAGAAGGAGACTGATACTCTAGAACAGATACAGAAATGATAAATATCTAGGACAGCAAGATAACTTCTAAAAAAAAAAAAAACACAACAGTGTATTTCCTATTACAAGAAGTCTGAACACACACTAACAATAACAGCTGAAACTGATTTGGTGGTGACAATATAATAAGTAATCTATTCCTTTACATTATGACAGGTATATATACAAAAAAGTGTATTAATATGATACATAGCAATCAGAATCAGTAACATTATTTGTGGTTTCCTCCCACAGAAATGCTCTTCAAAATACCCAGAAAATTTGGATGAAAACTTGTTTTATACAATCAAAAGACCTAATGTTTCTATGGTGGTGTGACGGAAATGAAGAATAGTATTACATAAACAAGACACCAAACTTATACTGTACTAATAACAGTACACTATAATTTTAGCATAAAAGACATTAACACTACCTCTTAAATACATTTTGTACACTTTAAGTACCTGGGCCTTGACTCATATTGAGGATATATGCACATCTGCCTGAGATCTACATTTACATTACATAACACTGCATACTTTTAACTTTGAATGCTCTTCCTTTCTGACCTGTTTCAGAGAATGACTTGTGCTAACATAACAGATGCAATTCCTTCAAAGAATTTATTCGAGGAAAGTGGCTGCATTTTTACATACCAGTGAATTAATTCAATGCAACTGTTCTCATACCCTTGATAAACTGCCTGATGACGACACATATAAACACCAAAAGTGCCACACTTTGACACAATAATTTAACATCTGCATAATTATCAAGTTTTGTGTATACAAAAAATAAATACTACATCACATATGAGTTTGTTTATCATTACATAGGGCTTGCCTCCAAAATACTCTTCTTATTTTATTTCAGTAGTATGGATACAACCTAAACATACTGAAAACAGATGCTTTCTGAAACACAGATGGTGTGTGTAATCAAATGAGAAATTATAGGACAATAACATATGGTGAATTCTGAGGGACATGACATGAAGTGACTATATTTCATTTGATGGCATAGTCTTAGTCACATACTAAGTTTTGGTCAAGTCAGTTGGTTCCTGACCAAACTTCAAACCACATGCAGCATATTCTGAAGCAAGTTCAAGCAGAACTCAAAAAGTTCACTGTCCTGTTGCATAGATTTACAGTCATACAGATCTATCACTGTTATTATTGCTACTTAAATTATGTAAAGAACTTCTTACCTAAGTACAAATTCTGTTTATGTTAAATTGTTCAGATATAACCTCAAAGTTACATATCATTGCTATTTTGTAGTTATGGATTTAACAATATTTCATATATAATGTGAAGGTATGTTTATGATTTATTTCCTTACCAAATTTCACATGCCTTCCTCTAATGATTCATTAGTTATCACCATCAAACCAAATTTAACAGAAATTTTCATACAGGTGCCACATTATTTTATAGTATATTTACCTCATCAAAAGTTGCATATTTTTTGAACATCATTACCCCACAGCAGTCCAAAACCACAGATTATGTGGCCTAGCTATGCACCTACCTCATAAGTTTGTAGGTTAAAAAGTATGTAACAGAGGCAGCTTCAATGGTTTAATTTCACGCCGAGTTTTGTGAAAACTGGCCAACTGGTTTAAAAGCTGAGAAGCTGGGACATGATTTCAGAAGCCTGCTTTATTTCCTTTTAAGAAAGAAAAGTTGGCTGTAAGTATATAAAAAAAAAGGTATTACAATAAATTACTTCTTTTAGGAAGTTCTATGAGGTATGATTGTGGGAAGAGACTGGGATAAATATTCATGATTATAGCTGCTCGCTAACCTTTTCAACTGTAACACTCGTAATACATACTCAGTAAATTTTTCATCACAATTCATATTTTCTAAGAAACTAACAGTATGTGTAGTAAAGAGTCCAACCTTTCACATGGCTGAACACTGTATCTTAGTAAGGAATCTGATTCTGGTAATACTGGATCATGTCATATGTTCGTGTGCGGAAATTATAGCAGGAGTTTCGAATGATTGATATAATGTATGCTGCAGCCTCCTTGTCACTAGCTTGGGGAGCAAACCTTGCTCTCAGAAGTTTGATGGTTTGTCCACGAAAGCAGGGCAAACCTGTGTCAAGCATCAATGACACCAACGAAATGATTGCCTCTTGGTATGGCCTGCAACAACCAAATTAACACATTCACTGCCATAAGAAATTAAATAGGGACATTTATTCTAAGCCCTATCTGTCAATAGTTTAGGCAAGCTATTAAAACACATCATTTGTTCATCAACAGACTCAGATTCCATGTATATTTTGCATAAAATCACATTTTCTTCACAGGGAAACACTGTACTTTTTCATTCAGATGCCTGTTATGAACTTATAACATGTGCTTCATTTTTAGTTGAAAATAAAACTATGATCAGTTTTATATGAAGACCAACAGAAATGTGAATAATTCAAAACTTCTTTCTACTCTCCAAGAATTTTACTTCATATTATAATTATCTAATACTAGGGAATATTTCAATTAAACTGATGACTGTACAAAGGTCAGGCAACAAATTTGGTAATGGTAGAAACATGTCTATGCATGTAACTTCCAACAAGACTGACTATGGGTGTCAACAGTTTGCTGAATTTCTGAGCAATACTACAATAAAATCTTGCTGTTTTTTGAGTTTCTCTGTCTTGAGGTTCCAACACACATTATGGTAAGGAATTAATTTACTGGTAAATTCATAATCAGGTATGGGCACAACTTGGACAGTCAGTCAGTAAAGCACCAGGACAAAGCAAGTGGCTGCAGGCACCACACTTTTTACTCAAGGAACAAGGAATCAATGATGTTCCTAAATTGATTCAACTGACTATTGTTTAAATTTGAGGGTGGGAAATGCTTGGAAGGCTGATGGGTATATCATCAAACACAAGAATCACTTTAACACTGGGGGGAGGGGAATGGGGAATAGGAGGGAGATAAGCAATTGTGATGAAAATCACTATAAGGACGTTCTACCTAATTATGCAAGATTAGCACATATAGCACATTTGTTTTCTGGACGAGACTGCTGGGAATCTCATGCTACTGAAGTCACGATGGAATCTCGTAATAGTAACTTGTACTCAAGCTGCCTGTGCATGCTAGGCTCCTAAGACAATTCATATGACAGACAGACCAACAAAACATTGTGACCATCAATTTCTGCGATTTTCTTTTTGCAATTTTCATGCATTAAGTGTTCGTTCTTTCTGACTTTTCAGATCTGTATTTCAGTTTTAAATATTCTATGTCATTATGTTAATCAATATTAGAGTCATGGCACTTCACCACGTTGCTTATTTTCTTGTAAATGTATGATGAAAGATAAAGAGTTTTCAATTTAACAAAAACTCACCTTACTGCTAGGTACGCTTGTACACAGAGCTCCATGAACCAGCGAAATGGTGAAGCCTCCATCTTACCACCCATCACCATTACCATTTCATCTGTGAGTTTAATATCTGGTTCAAAACCCAGATTACCCCCAGGGGAACTTTCAAACATGAAACCAAAATCTGAAACAGGTATGAGCAAGATTAATGGAAAGCAGATGTACTCAGGTAGTTACTTACAGCTGTGTAATAATATTCATATAGTATAACCACCTCATTATTAACATTTATCTAACTTTTCTGCCATTTATTCTTGCAGACAAGACAGAAAATCATAAATGTTATTACTTTTATTACAGAATAGGTAGTTTTTCGAAGTACCATGCCCGTTATATATTCTTGATCATCACATACATTACATAAGGTATAAGTAACATTGACTTTGCTGTGCACAACATAGAAACACAGTAAATAAATACTTACCTATGTGTATGATATGGCCATCCACATCCAGCATGATATTTCCATTGTGGCGATCCTTTATTTGAAGCAAGAATCCAATAACACTATACGCAGCCATTGATTTTATGAAGTTACGGCGGGCATTCTGAAATATTGAAATGAGTATGTATGTATGTAAGTAAGGGGTGGGCCATAAAAACCGGCCCCTGCACTGCAACCTTCAATGATCTATTGTGCTTCCCCTTGGATTCGCCCTTTATTAATCCTACACTTTTAATAAAGTGTAGGACCCTGCTTATGAGAGCATCATAAAAGTCACTTGGTTCCATAAAAAACTGAACCATGTGATGGAAAATTAAATAAGCTATGGCCTCACAATCACACAGGATGTGTGTGGCTGATTCATTTTCTTGTAGGCACCTTTCACAAGTTGGGTTATCTTGACATGAGATCTTCTGCAAACTGTGCAACTCTGTTACAAGTCCTCTGAGACCTCAGTATGTGGTGAAACTGACATTATGATGTAGGCAGCATATTTCATTGTACTGTCATGGGAGCTGAGTGTATTGGGATCACATCTGCAAAACAGTTTATGGGGAACATGGAAAAGTCCATTATGTAAACCAGGATTTATGATGCATCAATAAAACTGACAGTTTGAACTGCCTGATAATGTTTAGTTCAAGTCCTCCATATCAAATTTCAACATCTGTGAAATGATTTACGGGATGCACAGAAAAAGTCCACTATGGTCTCACATAAACTAGACTTTATTATGGATCAAAGGTAAAGAGGTGAAGTTGTCCTTGTGCTTAATTAATTATCACATCATGACAATGTATGTGGGAGAACAGGTGTAACTCCACCATTCTTGACCTCAGCACTAGATGGAGGTTAGTGGTCAGGTTCATGCCCTGGCCACTTGATCCCCACAAAAAATATAAAGCCCTGGCACCCAATGAACATGAGGCTGGGTGGGACTCAGAGCTGGTCTGGACATTGTGGAGTAAAGAAAAATCTCTTGCCTCTGCTAGGAATCGAACCCTGGCAATCCAGCCTGACAGACATGAATTCCACATAATATACTGTTCCTTAATTTTCCCCCCCTCCCCAACCCAAATAACCATTAACCTTTATTTTCAAGGAATACAAAATTTGAAATCTCCTACTGTGCGTATATACGTAGGATCGGGATCCAGAATTTAATGGTATTCACACTGAAAAAATACAACAATCAGCAGGTTGGGCTGTGTGCATGCATTGCTGTAATAATGCATGACCAGTAAGAGTAAATAAAGTTAAATGATTACTAATGCACCTACCTGGAATTCTTTGGTGGTCTCATCCCCATATTTCTTGATGAAGTAATCAAACATTCCAATGTCTGTCTGACGCCCAAGCTGATCACGAGACTTGGCATTTGGAACACATTCTATCACACCGCACTGAAACAATTGCGCAACTGCAAAACCTAATGCTTTCACTGTAAAACTACTGGTACATTATAGTTTCTTAGCTACTGTAATAATGTTATACATCTGATACCACCTTTGATATGATGTCTGTATTAACCAACATCAATTAAAAAACCAAAGGGTTTCACAATTCATTAAAATCTACATCACACAACATAGCTTAAGCATTAAAGTCTTGCAGCAATTAACAGTTCTGAATGGTAATATATATGAGAATACGATCAGGGCATAATTATGTACTGCTGATTTTTTTTGTGACTGATCCAGTTGCTGTTGCAGAAATGCACCCATTTTCTGTGCTGCACCTGCATGTCCACCTGTCCCCATGTAACAACTGAGAACTACTGACCACATTTTCATGAAACTGGATACTGTAAAGTTTTACTAAAATTTGTCAACATACTCCAATTTTGGTTAAAACTGGATAGCAACAACATATACTATACATGAAGACCTACATGCATTTCTGCATAACTCACTGAATATTTATCAGAGTGAAAAATGTTTCATATAATAGTTGTAAAACAAAATTAAACATATCCTTTATGAGCAATATACCCTCTCCCCAAGTATGATGGTTCTGGCAACAATTAAACAAAAGGGAGCAAATGTGCCAGAATCATTATGCTATAAATACATTTCCCAACTTCTCACTACCGACATCTGAAATCCTTACTTTCTCAAATCTCTTTCAAGACCCAACTACTCTTAAATCAGTAGAGATTACTTCTGATGGCTCAATGATTATCATCATTCAAATGCAGTAACATGGCAACACACTACAGTGACAGTCACTTTATGAAACAATAAAAATAATTTACAAGTTAAAGAAGACTCTCTCTTGGGATGTGATGTCATGTACTCTGGCAGAAGTTGAACTTTAACTCTTCATAGTCACCGATGTGATAGCATCAAATCTAATGTAAATTACACATTATTCTGTAAGATTTGAGGTTTTCACAGCAGTGACTATGAAGAATGCCGTCTTCCGGGATGTGGTGCCGTGCAGATATTATGTTAACCAATGTTTCGGAGGAACATATCGCCTCCATCTTCAGGGTGTAAGAAATCCACAAGCGATGAACCAGCTCATGCTCCTGGATTTCTTATATGCTGAAGATGGAGGCAATACATTCCTCTGAAACGTCGGTTAACAAAATATCTACACGGTGCCACATCCCAAAAGACGGCATTCTACATGTTATTCTATTCTGCTAATGGTACTTTTAGATGTTGGCATATTACCATTCATTGTTCTAATGTGTCTTGCAGGTAACATCCACAGAAATATTCAGTTCACAATAAAATAACTTCCAAACAGTATCATTACGAACAGACTGCATCATACTAAAAATCTGTGTCTAACTATACTTACAAGACAGGAAATTTGTACAACAATAAGGAGTACAAATATGGTATTTACTTGTGCAATACTACACCAAAATATTGACTGACTATGCAGCATGGAATAAACCATCAGGGAAGTCAATTACTATGGCCCAAATTGTACAAATAACATTCTCATAGGAAGAACATGGTCTTCAGAGAAGTGACACCGTGCAGTTTGATAGATAGGTACCAACATTTCAGAGAAAAATGCTGTCTTCATCTCGCACCCTGAAGATGGATGCAGCAGGTTACATGAAAACACTGATAACTCTCTACTGGAATACAAGGCGTCACATCCCAGAAAACCATATTCTTGATGTTCACTGATATGAGAACACCCAGTCACCAGGAATCTCATGCTCATCTCTCCTGCTGCATGGTTTTTGGTGGCTTACCATGGTTACTACATTTGGGTAGTTGTGCTCGTGGCAAACCTACTTCACAAGTTTGAGTGCATGACAAACTGTTATTACAAACTTTAGGAAGTCAGAAACTACTATTACTGAGTGGTATCTAACAACATTATATACCAAATTTCATCAAAATCTATCCAGACAGCTGGACAGATGGATAGACATGACCATCCCTATATGTTATTTCTGTTGTGCAAAGAATGCCTGATAATTTCAAGGGATAGATTAAACTAAGGTCCAATTTCAAACAACTGAAGGGCTGCAATATACCTCAGGCACCTGCCAGTAGGCCAAATCATAAAAAAATATAATTTCTTCAATATAGCCCTACAGATACAAATATATTTCCTGCAATGATGAGATCTACAAAGCAAAAACAAATAAATAAGAATCTGCCACATGCAATTCAAGAAACATGTATTCAAATTTGCTAGGATGTCCTGATGATATCTTATACAATTTTGGAGACATACTAATTAGTAGACCTAAACACTTTTCATTAAGCCTTCTTGATGGTAAGATTTTCCACCATTTTAATGAGGAAAACATCTCATATTTTTGGGACTGGAAGAATAATCTTGTGGGCTGCATAATACTAACTACAAGCAACCCATATGTTGTCAGTTGGGCAACTCTGCTTTAAATTATGAATTATACTATTTTCTGAAACAAATTCCAGTAAATATTTTAAAATTCCATTATCTCTAGATGTCATTCTTATGATCACTTTCACAATACATGGGGAATACCTCACAACTGACCCATCACTCTTTTAATGTGCAAAATACTGGGCAATTAGGTGAGTATATATTATATTTAACCAGTCAAGTGGTTATGACGTCTACAGGTGTCATGCATGTTTCTAACTACTCCATTGTAGAAATAATATCAGTCAGCAATGGAAACTTGTACGTTGTGTTTGCAAGATGGTCTTCCTACTTCAGAGTGTGACAGGAAGCTCCTGCTTGCTGGATAACTGCTCTGGGTTTGAGTTCTTTCAACTAACTGTTATGGCAGGTCCTAGCAAGAAGATGACTGCAAGTGATAAGGACGTGTTTTATCAATTGCTACAAGAGAATGAATACAGTAGTGACAGTAAAACAAATGTGAAAATTTTGTTAGGTGGTGAACAAAGTGTCAGCTCTGATAAAGCAGAAAATGTCAGTGACAACAGAAACAAGCAACCTGAAGTGTGGGCAAATTCAGGTGCTGAACAACCACATCTTCCATTTACTGACAAGCCTGGTATAGATGCTGATTTAGAAGACCCCTGTAACTCCCTGGACTATTTTGAGTTGTTTTGTATGCCAGACACTGCAGAATAGCCAGAGAAACAAATGGGTATGCCCAAAAATTTTTTTAAAACACGCCTAACCTAATACTAAAATCTAGGACTCATCTATCCACAGTATCTGCCACTTGAGTTGCAGCAATGTTTCCTGTGGCATAAACATTTTAGTGATGATTTAATAATCTGAAAAAGATAACGATTTTTCAGTGATGTTTGGAAGAACAGTTTAGTTCATTCAATCATACAAGCCTTGAGCTTGCAAAGGAAGTGCAACTTTTTAGGCCCACGTAGTAACTGTTTACCAGTGAAGCATTCAGTGTCACTACACAGATTATTATGATTGTGTGTCATTTCTAAACACCAGGTGCCAGTCAAGAATGCGTATATTGAATATGCATGAGTCAGGCATACGTGTGAGATAATGTGGTCTGAATGGAAATGAAAGTCAGTGGTGGCAGCGACAGATTTTTTGAGAATGAAGCCAAAAGTACGGAATTTTACTAAAAAATATATATAAATAAACTTTAATATAATGGCTATAGAAATGAAAATATAGGTATGTGAAGTCTGACAATTGGTCTTTCAAAGGCATTTTTTCCATAATTCTATGATGACACTTGATTGAGATACTGAAATTTCAAAAGGGAGCAAAACTTATAAAATGAAACACTGCACTGACAAATTTAAATGCCAGGGGGAATTTAATGTGCCACTGTGGGTGAGATGAGAACACAGAAAAGAACAAATTGATTGGTTAACAAATGCCTTCTTTGTGATTTTGCATACATTGAACTCAATGTCCATTTATTATAGAACAGAAACATTGTTGCAAAGCTAGTCACACTATAAATGTCACACTTTATAGCCAGACATACTGTGGTTTTTCTAGGGTTGCAGTCTTTTGGTTAGGACACCATATGGTTTATTAAGGTTTACAGGAATCTGCTGCCTCAATCTTTACTCCTACAGTGAAGTTGGAGGCAGCAGATTCCTCTGAAACATTGGTAACTAACGTTAACTTCATGACATCATAACCAAGAATACCTTACACTAAATTTTCAGTCATTAGAACCTCAAATGTCATCCAGATACCATTTGTGTTTGCATTTCATTAAATATTCAATACATAAATATTTAAAATAAATGATGCAGTTCTTAATAAACTCTACATTTTATGCCATGTAACTTTTTTGGTGAATCTTTTTAAAAAATCAACACAATTAAATTTGGGTACCATATAAATTAGGGAATAAATTAAATTTACCTGAAAACTTGCAGTACAGATCCTCTTATTATCAAATTTCACTGAACGCTGTCAACTAATTACAGAGATGAATTTTCAGTCAGATGGATGAACAAACACAATCTTCCATTATTTTCAAATTTCATACACTTTGTGAAAATGAACGAAAGTACTCTGACCAAATACTGCACCTCTGAACCAGAATGTAAGCTTTTTGTGCTTCAGAAACCTCTTCCACCTTCTTCAATTCTTAAGCTTAGTAAGTACCCACACTTACCCCAGGTGCAGTTGCAACCACTCGATATGGGAATAGGTACAGATCCAATCCAGCTTGCTGGAAAATGTTCTTGAATATCCCAATGACTTGCAATGCCAGCATGTCCTGACGCACATCATCTCCAACCTTAAAGACAGCAGCATTTGTATGCACTTAAATTTAATTACATTTCATCATTCTGCCAGGTATTAGGCCATGTGACCTGTTTCATATAATCTCTTCAGTCCTCTTCCTAAATGTCTTACTCCCCTAGTTTTTTAATTGATTTCTTTTAACTCGCTTAGTGGGGGGTGGAGTCCAACTGGGTCCACTTGGCATGGCGGCCACTTCTGGCCTATTGTACCAGACCCAGATGATAGGTGAGGGTGATCGTGGAGCAATCAGTGGAATGAAGATTGACAGAGGAAACCGAAGTACTCGGAGAAAACCCGCCCCAGCACCACTTTGTCCACCACAAATCCCACTTGACCAGACCTGGGATTGAACCCGGCCCACCGCGGTGGGAAACCAGTGACTAACCGCTTGAGCTAAGGCGCGGCCCCTACTCCCCTAAGGTAATGTGACACACTATAATCTGTTTTGGTATTTTGTTCTTATAATTTGTTTCCAGTTAGCGTGGTAATTGCGCATATATCTCATGACTGAATGAATTTTTAACTGTTCTATAATGTCTTCAGCTTGCATATGATCTGATAGTGTATTTGTTCCAGTTTTCACCTGTATTATCTACTAGAAACAAAATTACATCTTTCCTGTTTCCTACCAAGGATCTAGTAAAGAATACCCATAGATATTACAAAATTTACTCCATACTGTTGCCTATATGTGTGGTATTTATGTCAATTAATGCAACATGCAACTACTACTGCAGAGTCTTTTGGGAGTAATTTGGAACCTTATTCTCATTTTCCATTTTAATTATGAGTAAACTATAATTTAATTTCAGTATTATTCCCTACTTAAAATTTTAATTACTATATACTGTAATACTGGTAAAGAAAGTAAAGATATCAAGGGGGGGGGG
>NW_019727091.1:181849-228467 GCF_002891405.2 Cryptotermes secundus
AACGAGCAACCGCCACTTGTCAGCGAAGTTTAGTGCCAACTTTTGTGGATACAGGCTGTCACCTGGTCAGCGCAACAAATCCCCATGGCTGTTAATTTCGGGCTTCTAGGCTGGAGCCACTATTTCCTTGAAATAGCACCTCAATTATCGTAATCATATCTCAAAAAAGAAAAGTACTTCTGCTTGCTTAGAATAGATCTGTTAGGTAACGCCCTGCCTGCCCTTGCAACTACACTTCAATAGCAGCAAGTTTTTCTCTTCCAGCATTATTTTAATTTCGGAACTTCTTTGGTGACTATCAATATAGAGAAACACATTCTTTGGTCAAATAAGACCAAAGAAAAGCATGAGGCCAAAGCCTGTTGATGATGTGAAGAAATATTAGCACAATCTAAGTGCAAACTTAAAAATATCTTAAAGACATGGTACAACTGTTTGGACAGAGCACCCAACCACATCTTGTAAATGATGCTAGTTAACAGTGAGTCCAGGTAGGCCATAGCTTCAGTGTCATATGTGAAAGTTCATAAGTAAGATGTTGGTAACATAGGAACTTCGTGTATTTTCAGAGTTTAACTTTTACTGCGTGAAAACACTTAAGCCAATTAATCACTTACTTTGAAGATAGCAGCCTGCCACATCTCGCACTTCATGCTGGAGGAAAAGGAATCCTTATTACTAAGTTGCTGTGACTGTGATGAATGCTGGGAAGATACTGCCATTGCTACATTCTCCAGCTCATTGATGCCACAGCGGCGAACCCGGAACCTTGCCAGGTAAGGGGCTTTTGCTGCACTGTAAATGTACTGCCTTTATTGAAAAAGCATGAAACTCTATTTGGGTGCATTTATTTTTTTGTACTGTGCATATACATAAAGAGGGACAAATTACTTTTTCTGCTAATTTAGACAATACACACACAAAAACATTTTCACAGCCTGGATTTACTGGACTACACACAACAGGATTACCACACATTCAAAACAGAACACACAATTCTGGTTTCAGTACATCACACAAAGACATTTACAGAACAGAAACTGGGAGGGGGAGCTGACAATTGTGACCAACTATGGAAAATTTGCACTATTTTTGACTCTGTAAATGATGCATACAAAAATTATTATAATCATTTGGAGCATCAGGCTGCTGATGAACTAATTTTAAAATTCAAAAGGAGGGTTGTGATGTGAAACTGCGTATTCTTGAGTGCTTCATGGAGTACACATACAAAAGAGATATTCAGTGAGATGAAGCGGGGGGGGGGGTAAGGATATATATGCATCAAGCAGACAACGATACAAAAGGTACGTTCATTGAATTTTACTGTATTTAAAAATAATTATTTAGGATTGTGTGTGCGCTCCTACTAGCAGCGTGAGTGTGCCTCCAGTAGTGGTGTTTAAATGCCTCAGTGTACGAATATATGCACTTTTGGCCATAATGAAACTACCCATCACTGTACTGATGTGTGCATTTTGGATGTTAAAGGTTAACCATTATTGTCAGAATAAAGATCTGTGTAAAGATGACGCAAAAAAATGACTGCACCAACTAATAATGCAGTATCAGGGAGGTAATTTCAGATAAAAAATGTTCTCCTCTGAAGGAACATCCTCCTTATTCTCCCAATTTGAACCCGTGTGATGTCTTTCTATTCCAAGCTATAAAATCTTCAATGAAAGGAAAGCACCTTGGGTCACTAGAGGATGTCCAACAGTGTACATCACACCTGCTAGAAGTGACATCAGAAGATGCATTCAGAAATGTTTCCAAAAGTGGCAGAAAACAACAGCTCTGTGTACAGCTGCAAAAGGGGCCCATTCTGAAGGGGACAATAGGTTTCACTTACTTAACAATGTCATTTTCCAGGAACTTTGCAGTTGCACCTCATACAAGGCTAACAGATAATAAAAGACTACATAAGTAATCAATGTGGTCATTTATTCCTATATGAAGGGAAGTGTTGTCGTGGCTTTTCTCTTTCTGTGGCCCTGTGAATGAGGTCTTTTTACTCTTCTTTCCTCTTGTCCTGGAGCAGTTTCCTTTTTCAGGACTTAACAGTTCCCACTGACCCATCTGGGACCTGTCTCCTCTTCCCCATCCTTAGCTCTGATTGGCCATTTTTGACCTCCATGATTCATTTCTCTACCCAAAGCTCTTTTATGTAACCAGCCACTCTTCCAACTTGGTTCTTTTGTATCCTTAAGATGGACAGTGTGTTCCTCTAAACTGCTAATACCCACTTACATGACTATATATTGTCATACATAATCAAGATGACCAAAATATAACCCTTAAATGCTATTCCACAACTATAAAACAGTGTCAACAACTACCTGTAACAGACTTATAAGTGACAAGCACTGACCAACCTCTGCATTGGTGTGCCACTTTTGTAGTCAATATCTATAACCATAGCCTCAGGGTTGGAAGGCAGGTAGCAACCTTCCTGGACCTGAATCTTGCTTAGTGATTCCAGACAAGCTCGCTTCCGTTCAGCACCTATAAAACATAATGCGATATATTTCAAAATAAAATACATTGCCATTTCCATGTCATCAAAATAACCTGGTGTAGCAGTACTAACCTTTGGGGTAAGGTCTAATTTCGCCTGAAATATTGGTGATTTTACTAAAAAAATCAAACTCCCGTTCATAGAATTGCTTTGCTGGCCCTGACAAAGATGACACAATGGACTTTATCAACAGCTCCAAAGTGTCATACAGGGAAGCTGGAAGAAAAAAAAATTATTAAGTACAAATCTTCAGACATTTTGTTCTTATATTATTTTGACAGTGAGCTTCTTCAGCAGCACTTCCACGAAGTGAACTTAAGCACCATGTGTCAGCGCAACTTGCCAGGAGAAAATCCGACTCTTCAGCCTCAGTGGGCACTCTCAAGAAACCTCCCTATATTTAAGGGTCAGGACATTCCACAGTTAACACTGGCACTCTTTTCTACAAACAAGTTCTGTGGTATTCCAACGCTCAGTTCTAGCCTCAAGGTCAAAATATACATGCAAATGCAAATGTGTAACTTTTGACAAATTTACTAATATGCATTAATCGTTGGCTAGTGTACATACTGATGCAAATCAGCTGACAAAACACTATCTGTTACTGACCACATTAATATTTTTAACTGTGCTGTCACAATTTATAAAAGTTACACAATATTATAACCAGATGTGAAACAAAAGAGGTCACAATCTATCATGTACATTATGCTATCAAGAACTTTCAAAATGGAAAACTCACTATCCTTTTGCTGCATTTCTTCATCAATGTACATGTTAGTCTGCATATTCCAGATCAGCTGATGCCCAACAACTTGCGACTTCCGGGCAATATACTTGATGAATTCAATAACATATCCCATCTATGAATGAATATAAGAACACTGTTATTAAAATTAAAAAACACATTTATTTATGATTTATTTAATGATGATATTATAGGTTAAGAGAATGAAAATGTAGAATGAAGCAGCGGTGGTTTAATTTGAAGTAATGTCCTGGCACCTGCCTGGAAGGAATGAAGAAAACCACACACACAAAAACAAACTCAGTCAGGATGGTCAGTGTCTTTCCCAAAACGTGGGCTGGGCCCCCGCTAAATACAAGTCACAAGTGTTACCAGCCAACATGAATATGTAAAATATTAAATAAAAAACACAATATCAGATTGCAGTCTTCTGCTACATGACACAGTGTAGTTTGGTATAGTTACAATTGTCTCAGGTTCCTTCAAAATACTAATAACCATTTACCAACCTACACAGCGTCACATCCAAGATGACTGAATCTTAATATTCATTGCAGTGAAAATTTAAAGCTTGACCAGCATTATTTAAGGATAACATTACATGTAGTTATAACTAGAACTTTCACTTCTCTATAAACTATTATCACATGGCAAATCAGAATTCTTACTGTGTCATGTCTA
Source organism: Cryptotermes secundus (assembly GCF_002891405.2). Lineage (NCBI taxonomy): Eukaryota > Metazoa > Arthropoda > Insecta > Blattodea > Kalotermitidae > Cryptotermes > Cryptotermes secundus. Next base: position 185,797 of record NW_019727091.1, read on the forward strand.
ACAGCTTGCACCAGCTGTGGTATGTAGAAGAGAACAGCATCAGCAGGATAGCTGCTGAGCACTCTGACTGCATATTGTGCTGAGATTGGATGTGGTGGGAACTGACGAGAGAAGTATGCCAATGCATGAATTGGAGATATGGGTGCCCACGTCAGCATGTACACCAACTGCAAGAGTATATAAATGTTACTTATTCTATATTTTATGTTTAAACACAATCAAGCACTATCTGGATTCTTGTACCATGGATATTAAGTTATATCTGATATTCAACTTATGAATTTATTTCCACCTTCCACTTCTGTCTTAGTTTTAGGTTTTCATGGAAATTTTCACAGCTATCATTAAAAATGTTCTTATTATCCTCTATTGACAAACCCTGATCACAGATTAGATCTTTCTAAAGGAAACACCTGAGGTCAGAAGCAGATCCAGTTTTCAAAAATGTCTGTGTTCTGTTGGGAATACTAGATGACAGGCTAAGTATAGAAACCCAGTAATACTCAGAATAACCTTGGCATAAAGGATTTGCATGCTGACAGGTATTAAAAATTTGTGTTACTTCAGTGCTATTATAACTATTTTAAAAAATTCAAATCTACTTCAAGTACTCTTTTCAAGAAGCATATCTTCAAATACTTAAATATTAGGCAACAATAATCTATATTAAAAACATATGAACTGAAAATTGGAAGTCATGAATTCAGTCAACAAAATTTCCCAGAAGTAAAGGTCTGTAAGAGTACTAGACTAAACAAACAAACAACAAACAAACTCCGTGATATTAGTCCACAAGTGAACTATACTGACCGAGCGACCGCTGCTTGTCAGCAAAGTTTAGTGCCAACTTTTGCAGATAGAGGGTGTCGCATGGTCAGCACGACGAATCCCCGCAGCCATTAATTTCGGTTTTCTAGGCCAGAGCAACTATTTACTTGAAATAATTCATGAGGCTGAGTGGCCCCCTTTCCAGACCCACTACTTCTCAGAAAAAATCTGTTAGTGTCGGGAATCAAACCTCTGGATCTGCAGACAGGAACGCTGACCACTACACCACAGAGGCGGTTACAAGCTGATAATTAATACAACAGAGATGCACCTACCTCATGAGCATCATTCAGCAATGTATCTGTAGTAACAAGATATGGAAGAGCCTGTGGCACATGAGAAACTACAATTGGATTCAACCGTACTTGTGTTGACACTTCTCGAATGATGCTGTCAGAATTTTTCAGCCTTAAACATTAAAATAAATTTCATGTTAATCAATTTCCATCATACTACAGAAGTAGATACTCTTATGGTATCATCATATTTGTACGTGTGCATGTATGTGCGAGGCCCCACTCCATACACACCAAAGTACACATTTGCATTACACTTAACTCAAGACAACATACCACTGGAAAGGAATGACATATTAATACTTTTTAATTTCCTACTACTGATAATGCTAACAAAGCAGTCAAGAAGGAAGAGAATGCAATCTTGATGAGTTTTAATTTCTTAACATTTTATAATACTAAGATAACAATCAAACAAACTACTGAGATGTAACACATGCAATACATAATATAGACAGAAATTTTCTGCAGTGACATTTTTCTGACTTCCAAACCAAAAAATTTACATTTTGATGTTCCTACTACTCTTAATTAAACCCATCTTTATAACTTATAATTCCACAGATGTAACTCAGACTGAAATCACACTGCTTCACATGCATCTGAGTTTGTAGACCAGTGGTTCCAGAACTCTTTTAGTTGGGGCCCCTCTTAACATGAACAGACATACCTGAGGCCCTCATACCTATGAAGATGACTTAAAAATGTGATTCAGCAATTTCAAAATATAATTATTAATGAATTTTAATGACATCTATGAGGTACTGTTTCTACTAAATTGTATGTTTGAAATTTAGTGAAACCCTTTGTAAACTAAATTAATTCAATGTCTTTGTTACTGGTCTTTTTGTGTGGGATCCTGTACGCTGCAACCCCCACTATGGAAAATACTGATCTAGAGCACAAGCATTGCATATGAGACTTTTTTATTAGAACAGCAATAGTCAACCAACTCCCTAACACATTTTTTAGTTAAAATTACCAAAGCTGTATATTTTCTTTTTACAATATTAGGTTCACATTTCAGTAATCTTCCAATTTCAAGAGTAAGAAAACATAATACTTAAGAAATTTACCTCATTGGCAAGAAAACAGCTAGTACTGGGCTTATATCCCATGCAAGACGAGCATTATCCCGCAATATTCGTTCTGTGACTGCTTTGGCTCGCCATGCAGCAATGTTGTCTTCCCCTGGAACTTGTAACTCAGTGCGTCCCAATGGATTGTGCCAAATTAACAAGAATTCTATTTCAACAGCCTAAAGAAAAAATGTCTTGTCAGAGTCTAATACTATCCAACACAGCACGAATAATGATCCCAGTAGATGGGGACATTACAGACACAGGTTTGATACAAGAAATAAATGTATGACATGATGTAAAGTTCACATTTGACCCATTGTAAATCTAGGACACATTTCTGTAAGACTTACAACTTGATGTTTATAAATGGTGTGGAGCAGTACACTAGTGAATACACCTGTAAGCATTTCACAACATTTTGAATTCAAATGCATTTCCACGCAATAGTTCACAACACTATTTGTACATATTTAATGGCAATTCAAAATTAATTTCTGCACATTTAAGAGTAGTTTCCATGTGTACTTCTACACATCCAACAACAGTTCACAAGGTGTAGCAACACAAGACACACCTTGCCATTTCCTAAGTTTGTGCTCACTTTCCTTTATTAAATTACTGCTGCCCTACATTCTTGACTTGTTCATAAAGAAAGTTGCAGAAATGTGCCTATTAGCCTTCCCATGTCTGTCTGCCAATGAGTCAGTTCATCTGTTCACATGTAAAAATTCAGGAACTACTAAACAGATTTTCATGAAATTTTATATTCAAAAGTTTTCCTAAAATCTACAAACATATTTCCAACTATTGTCAAAACTGAATGAACACTTTACACGGAGATCTACATGAATATCACCACATATCTCATGCATAACTCCAGCATAGCTCACTAAATATTTATTGGAGCACAAATTCTTTGAGCACATACCATAGAGAAAAATAAAGTACACATTTTATGCCCAATGCACTCTTTTAAAAATTGTGCAGTTTTCAAGACAAGCTAAAGATACATCACATGATAGCCCATACGATGTAAGTCACCCAAATCAACAATGTGGCATACAGGATTCCAACATACCCTAGAATAGTATACCTGGACAGACTAGCACCTTACCAGGGAACTGTGGAAATGATCAGCCCTAAGAAGGGAGCAGCTGGTGAACAGAAGCGAAATACGCAATTTATGAAGACTGAATGCCGGCTACCGTCAAAATAAGAGGAGGAAGCATTGAGATTAATACAGCAATGTGGTAAAATTCATGAGGGCAACTGTAGACCTTGCAGACACCCCTTCCCTCTCCGAGGAAATGGCAGGACACATGTAAGCTACTCAGAACAAGCAGCCTTAAGGAGGAAGCTATGTAGCATGATGCCTGAAGGCTAGAAGAGTGGATCCAGAGGGGACATCTGTTGCTGGGGATCAGCTCAGAAAACAAATTCCCACAGCAATATATATGTACAAAACAATACAGGAACTGTTCAAAGCAGCGTTTTCTATACAGTCTATGCCAGGGCTATATAATGAGGTTCAATGGGACCAAAAAATGAGGAAAAACATGGTCACTGGTACTGCAGGGACTGAAACTGAGAATGATTGTGCTGGCAAAGACCAGCAGCATATTACCAGACCAGACCAAGTGAGTGAGTCATTAGTCAGCACCCATAGTTAGTGGTTAGCTGTGAGCAGGGAAGTAGATGAATATCCACTGTTATAAGTGTGAGTACCTAGCAATAACTGGCAAGGATATAACAGGCCAAGAAGACTGAGTATATGCTGTAATGATTTTTACAATGTGCAGATTAGTGGCAGTGTTATAATTATTTGTAGTTACAAGTCATAAACCTTCACTAAATCCAATTACCAATCCAAACCCAGTGTATAGTCACTCACACATGATAAACAGTGTCAAAAGTAGTGACAGAAACATTATTTTAACAGATCACATAATATTCTTTTTCACTGGTTGAATATGATTTCCACTTGACCAGCCCAAATTAGAGGTTTGAGGTTATTTATGTAATCACTCCATTCATATGACTGAAGCCTTGAAAACCTAGCATACTATAATCATCTTTAAACCCATGTTACTCAATGCCTACCAGCAATTCAAGAATAAGGTTTCTCTTCTTGATGTAGTCCTTAACAAATATATCTGCATTGACAATACGCTTGCTCCGAGCTGATCGCTTAGACAGTGTGTTACTGCTTGATGACAAAGGAACTGTGTTAATCCATCCAGTAGCGGGACGGGCAAAGTCCCCTGAAGTGGAGCGAAGATCAGACTGCATGGAAGAGGAGGAGGAATGTGGTCCATACAGGTCAAAATCTGAAACAAGTGAAACATCCACTTCTATGTATTACACACATGCTGCACCTGAATTAGTGTGACTATCTGTGGTTTATTTAACCACACGCACATACAAGCATATCTTACATATATTTATTTGTTCCAGATATCCATATTTGGCGATACAGCCTTTAGATATAGAACAAGTCAAGTTTTATAATATATATAAGCCACCAATACTATACTTAACTACATAGACAAACTGTGTACACATCAGAACATACCACATACAACTATAAAAATGAGATACAATACAACAAACCCGTGCATAAAATTTCTATTACCAGAATAAGCACTGTATCCAAAGTTATAAAAATTATATGAAAACAAAATCGTTATCATTTCAAGACACACTCACACTTATTAAAAATTTAAAACAACATAAATTCCTCGACGGAGTAATAAGAGTGATTCAATAGAGAGGATCTAAAGTAATTTTGAAATAAATTAAAATTTACCCTTAATTTCATCTGATCTGGAACCTTACTGTACAAACTGATATCCGTATTTATCACACTTTTCTTAAAGAGGACTGTATTACAATGTTGTACATGTAATTTCTTTTGTGTATTATGATTATAAATATCCACATTTTTTACCACAGAATTTTTATATTTGTTAACAAAACGTATCACTTCTAGTATGCATAAAGAAGACAGTGTTAATATATTATACTCCTTAAATTTTGTCTGCATGACATATGATAACTGATACCACTAATTATCTGATGGGCCTTCTTTTGCAATTTAAAAATTGTATTACTTTCACTATCCCCACCCCATAATATAACGTAAAACCTCAGACATGAGTGAAAATTCGAACAATAAAAGTTTGTTATCACAGAATGGCCCACTGTTTCCTTTAATATTTTCATCATACATACTACTTCAGGTAGCTTTGTTCTTAATGATTGGACATGAAAGCCCCATGCCTCCTCAACTGCACTGGTTATGTAGCACCAAATGATAGGGTGATCTGTGAAAAATTATCTGGAAAGGATGTGGAAAGAGGAGACATTTTTATGGCTCTTCAGAAACTTAACATAGCTCCATTCCATTTAAAATTCAGACAACACTACACATGCTAATAACAACATTCTTTTTATAAAAATTGGAACCAACAAAATACAATTAAAAGATAATCCACTTATGAGTGTCATTATCTGCTTGAAGATGAGTAGGTAACTTTCAATACATTGCCACGGAAACCGTTACCACCTGAATATTTCTGATGTTCAAATATTATCATTTCAAAGCAGAGTGCAATCTTTTGGGTTAAGGTCTATGCAGTTTTGTTGGTAGCTTCTAAGGTTTCAGAGGAACATACTGCCTCCACCTTCACGGTCAAAGCGGACAGGACTATGGTGTGGATGGGACATACCTATGTGTGAGTCTACAAAGGGTGGCATGCATAAGGCCAAAGAGCACAAGAAGACTGATTAATCATAGCCACAGGAAGAGAGATAATGGGGCCATGTCTGAGCCAACGGGAGCAGCAAACATGAAGAGCCCTTCTGGAAGCCTAGAAATGCCTTGCCACAGACAGTTCATGTCACAAAACAAAAGACCACAAACTAATCTCTTACTGCCATGAAAGCCTCAGATCTCATACTGCCATTTCATCACAAAAACCAATGTCCTTCCAAAAAGTGAATGGTGAACTGAAAACTCAAGCCATGATTATACTGTGATGTATTGACCAACTGCTTGGCAATACCCGCAACGCACGTGGCCAACAATATAGGAGCAGTGTTTTCTGTGGTCAGCACATGAACTGTTGCTATGCAACACACATTAAACACTTTCTTGTATAGAGGGTGATGTCACACAACAATAGAGAGGCTGTGTTTTCTGCTGCAGTGCGTGCTGATTGTTTATAAAGGGGAACAGAAGAGGTGTCTTCTATACGTGTCCGCGCCATGCAGTGATGGTAATGGACCAATGAACATGCTGTCTTGACACGTGACATGTTTTCTACATGGTCCATGACGAGTATATATAACAGAAGTCTGCAGCTAACAGAACTGGATTAGAGAATTAGAATTAGAGAATTGGGTAGAGCTCTGGCGGGTCAGGAGTTCAATATGATTGAAAAAGAAATGGCTAGAAGACTTCACAGTGGTTTAAAGTGAGAGTTCCTGTGATATATCGGTTGCCAAAAAATGGATTGTGTGTTCTAGTGATTTGAAGTAGGTAGATTAGTGGTAGCGCTATGAATGATTGTGAATAAGAGAGAATGTACAAGGTGTCCATAAATTCAATCATCCAATCCAGAACCCATTATTATTCGTCACACAATCCTGGAGACACAATATGTTATTTAAAAAAAAAAAAAGTAACAGCACAATGCATGGCAAAACTTACCTCCAACAACACTGGCTTTCAGGTATTTCTTATCAGAATGCATGGTCTGCCAGAAGCGAACAAGAACCAAGATATCTTCCCGCAATTCTGCCCCACGTTGTGTAGGACACCTTGGTGGACAGCAAAAGTAGTCCAAACAGTTGCAATAGATTCGTTCCCGAAGAACATTCTTGCTTAGAGAGCGAGGCAAAACATCTCCTTGAAGTAAGGATAAGCCACAAGCCAGCAACCTTCAGAACAACATGGGAAATGCTGTACTATCATAATATTATGCATAAAATTTCAAATGGTGCTTTTTGAAGTTTATTAAGCTTACTCGCTGCAGGTTTATAAGTGACATTTTATCAGAACACAAAACGTACTAGATAAAACCAGCAAAATTCACATTTCAATAAGAAAATGTAAGGTACAGTTAAAGCTGTTCCTGTGCTTAAGCAATTAAGCACTACACCATGAAGATGTATGGGGGAGTGCATGAAGAGACCCATGTTTTCTTGACCTTGGCACTAGTTGGAGGTCAGTGGCCAAGTTCACACCAAGGCCGCTTTACCCCTGGGAAAGAGCCCCTGGTACACATTGGATAGGAGGCTGGGTGGACCCCAGAGCCAATCTGGATGGTATGGAAAAGTGAAAATTCTTGCCACCACAGGGACTCAAACTCTGACCCCTTGGTCGTCCAGCCTGTAGCCAGTTGCTATACCAATTGCACTATCATGGTTCTTAACATAATTGTGTTTTCCACATTTTTTAAGACTTGCTGACATATATATAGTGTTCGGTTGTTTTCGATTGACTTGTCCAATTGTGCCTATGTAACAGTTATAGATGTTAAATAAATTTTCAATAAATTATTAAATTATCAATTATGTACAATACCAAATTTCAACAAAATCTGTGAAATGATTTATAGAAACATAGGAAAAGCGCATTTATAGTCTTAAATAAAGTAGACATTGTGATCAGTCAATATGACTAAAAGTCTGAATGGCTGGCTAACATTATGCAAAGACTTCTCATATGAAATTTCTCCAAAACTTGAGCAACAGTTTATGATATACACGAAAGGGTTCATTAGTGACCTCACAAAAATTCCCATACCACATTTCACCAAAATTTAATTAACGGATTATGACATATATGAAAAAATTCGTCTACAAACTTATGTAAAGTAGATTTTGTCATGCGTGCATCAACATAGTCGAAAATCAGAATCACCTGAAAATTCTTAGTAAAAGATGTCAAGTTCTAAATAACTCTGTAAAATGGTTTATGTGCTGACACTAGGTCACTGATAGGTGGACATACATGGTCTCCACAAAGAAGAAGAGCACAAATAGCAAACTCTAATCCATAATCTACGCAAAACAGAATCTAACCTGAACCTAACACCAACAGCAGCCACATGCCGATTCTGATGTCCCTCTCTGGTACCAACAATCATGGGCAATGACCGATGGAGCAAAGTTGCCAACATTTCCACTTTTTCTTGGCTGCAGTATTTGGCTGTCTCTACCAGTTCTGAAATGAACTGAAAATAGCAACACTGTGAGTTGAGGAAACTGCATCACAAAAAGATGCTACTGACTTTATAAATAAAAAAGTTTCAACTACAAATATTTGGTACCAATTACATACTTTAGGGCCCAATAGTTAGTGTACTGACTCAGGAATATCAGGTTTCAATATAGACACTTATTTATGCTGGCCTATGCCGGAGTTAGAAGAGAATTCACGATAAATTCTATATATATACACACACACACGGGGCAGAGTCATTAAGTTCGTGGACTGTAGTTTTATTGCATCATATAACAAGGTATTCACATACACTTATGCAGATCCACATCGGCCCTCAAAATAGTTGCCATTGGCTGCTATGCAAGTCTTCCAACGTTGATATAGCTGTCGAAAACATTGCTGAAACATATTGGTAGTAAATTCCGGTATGATGCTTTGTGGCCATTCCACGAACTTATTGACTGCGGTAGTATATCTTGTAACAAAATCATCAGACTTAGTTGGACACTAATGAGGATGGTTCCATAAACAAGAAATCCACAAATTCATAGCACTTAGTCTTAACTACAAGATAACAGAATATTATTATACAATGACTTTCGTTTGATGATCTAATGGATGCCAACTATATTCTGAACTCCTGACCCAATCATTACAGTCCATTTTCTCTGTAGAACTTTATGTAATATGGATAACAATGTGAATTGAATGAAACAGTTTTCTTCATCACATCAGTGTACATTCTAATGATTACAGACATATGCTTCACTGTGACAATTTATGGCCCTCATAGCTGTGCCAAGACATACATGATACTCCATAAGTTGTGCTGGTTCATAGTTGCCAAATTAAACTACATTCAAACAAAAGAACTATCTCTCTCATGCCTCACATCCCTATGACAGAACACATCTTCACAATGATGGTACAGTCAGGGCAAAACTGTGAAACCTAAACTGAAAAAATCTACATATATTACATTACCTGCACCCAAATGTCATGAGGTTTCACAAATGGAGGTCTTGGTTCTAATTTGCAACCTTCATATGCAGCCAAAGGACTCACTTCTACCTCTTCATCTGAGAAGAGGCCTAATTTTTTATCGATAGAACACTGAAATAATATGAAGCAACAGTTTAATTACCAAACAGATCATGGGAAAGCTCATGAGTGCATAAAATGGAGACAGACTAAAATGTGGATGACAACTTTTCTTTCCTACAATTGCCATAAATATGTCAATTTAGATGAGCCATTTTAGCCCATCCCAGACTAAACTGAGATACAGTTCTTTAGTGGTAAATTTCAGTCATCCTTAGTTCTTTAATTTTCATTTCTTTTTTACTGGACACTGTTGTTACTATATACTCAATTAGGAATATTATATGGTTTCCTTATTCTGTTAAAACAAGTAACACATCTAGATTATTTTTCCGTGGAAATTGGAGTGATAATCGTAACTTAGGGACAAGCTTACTCATATTCAAGAGAATCATACAATCAGTTAAGATGGTAATACATGATACTATTGTTCTGACTGTGCATGGTGCAACTGGGGACAAAAACAATGACACAAAGCACAGCTTTTATGAGAAACTGGAGCATATTCTTAACCAATTCCATACATTCCACACACAAATTTTGTTAGAAGGATTTAATGTTAAAGAAGGGCAAAATTATGTCTTCTGATAACTGAAAACAAGAACTTGTTTCTCTTGCTGATTCTTAGGAATTTTAATACTATTTGCAGGTTGTCAGCAAATCCTGATCCACAAAACGTTCTCTTAGGAAATTTCATCACGTACATTTATATGTCATTCTAAATATCTATGCAGAGCATGGGCAAGTATCAAGCCCAGTTAAAAGCAAAACTCACAATAATGTAACTATTCCACATACATTATTCTTGTTACATTCATTAAAGTACAACATTAAGTTACCTTAAATGCTTGTACATATATAGTGCCAAGTTCCACTCAGAATGAGTTTGCAAATACAACTTACCTCTTTGTGGAGTACTAATGTGGGAGGATCATCCCCCCACCATTGGCAATCACTGCCTTGTTACCTTCTAGCCTATCATCCATGTCCCAGAATTGTGACATGATGAACATAATATGCCCACTTTTCTGTAGTGGTGCATCCTACTCATGCTTGTAGGAAGTTTTACTGCCAGGTACCTTGCAGGTTTTAGCCTGTATTTCCATATACCTTTTATCTGGACTCATTCTTATCATAAATTATTCTGTCTATGGAAACTACCTGAGCACCTCCACCTTCAACAGCTATTTGTTCTCCAAGCAAATATCTTCCAGTCTGATCCAGTCTAAAATGTTTTGTTCCAAGATGTAGACAACTTTTCTGTCTTCGCTGTGTAATACAGTGCATTGTCCATTAGAGTTCCCCAGCGAGAGTCAAGATTAAATATTATTTTCTAGAACCACTCATAAAACATCTCCCTTGTCATTTATTCATGATAATGATTTTATGAATGAGATTCAAATACCTATATGACCACAATCCAAGAACCAATTTTCTTTGCCAGTAAGCACTATAAGTAGCCACTTTCCTTTCCCAGAGAGACTTTTCAGTCCTTTTGAAAGCTCCTTCAATATAGTATCCTTAGCACAACTTGCCAACTGAATGATCATACCAAATCATCTGTTGGTAAGGCCTGCATAAACCAAGGTTCCACCTACATAATAGGTGGTTTTGCCTTTTGCGTGACATAGCTTAATAACGCAAAAATATCTGTGATACCATATGATACTGTTTACTTTTTGTATGTCAGATTTGAAGTCCATATTCTTTAAAATTCTCTAAGTAGCTGTCAGCTTGAAATTACAAAGTTCCATGTCATCATTCCTGTTGCCAGAATTGTTGAAGTTTGAAAAAATATAATTTTTCTTCTACTTGAAGTACTGAGGAATAATATTTTATTGTTTTCCTTTGGGATGTGGGGCTGTGGTTGAACCTTACCAGCGGATTTAAACTGCTTTACTGTCTTGAACATGTTACTTGTTGCCATTCACATAGAAGAGGCCATTCTTCTGCTATATATAACACTGCAGTATGACAACTTTCCCAAATGAAGTCTTATATACATTTATTACTCATTTTTTCACCCATATGGGACCTTTACCTCATGTGTTTTTCTTCACTGAAGACAGCCTGGAATACTCCACTTGAAAATTTTCAGCCATTTTGAAGTAACAAAGAACTTCACAGGACCACTGACCAGAACTAGAAGGTTCTTTTCCTGCATTAATATGTTAACATTATCAAACAACAGGCATTTATTATTTACTTAGTATGAAGCAAATACAATACTGCCTGTAACAATACTATAGTCCTGTCTTTTCCACTACAAACATCTAACACAGCACTTCATCTTTTCTTTTGTTACTAAATGTAACGAAGTGAAAAGGTAACACACTGAGTGAACATAAGCAATCCTTACCTGCCATGCAGAAAACATCTCTTGCAGGAACCGCAGTTCCAGATCAGGTCTTGCAGTGACCAACCACTGCCAGCATTCAACAGCTGTTGTCATGGCAGGTTCCGTGAAAAGTTCAACCTGTGACCATGCCACTACGTGCAGCAAACTACGATACACACCTACATAAGGAAATTTTGTAATCAGCTATATTTATTTACAGCCTGATGCAGTGTAATATACAATTTACTGGCCACAACCGGTATAACACTGTTCTTGTCAGAATGGAATTCTGTGCCTACAGAAATTAATAGTTAGGGTAGTAACATACAGAATGGAGATAAGACATGTAATAGATGCAGACTGTTAACACCGTGTGGACCGGCAATTTAAATATTTAAATCACCCTGGGGGCCAGCATTTTTAAACCTACTACCCTAACTTGCGCACTGTTCACTTTAAAAATTAATATAAATCTCCTAATTAATTTTACAAGCTAAAATTTTTGGAGAACACTTACCAATGCTCCTAGAAGTGCTTGAGAATGTGATATTTCTGGAAATATTCCCCTTTGTGAAGTGGCATTACACAGAACTTGCAAATGTAGACAGTCATACTCCTTTATTTGTGAACTGTGCAAACACAGCATTGCCTAGAAGGATGCTTCCCCTTGGAATGTTCACTCTTCACACTTTTCACGAGGGTATGTTTCCACATATCACCTGAGAGTCNACATTTTTGTAAACCAAAAATGAATTGAAAATTGCACAATTTATAAGCCATAAGGCAACTTTCTTTGTCCACTTTACTGTTTTCCTAGGAAGAGAATAATAGGCCAAGTATTGATCGGTTCTATCAACTCCCTTCATGAACATATTATACTCAGAAATACAAAGAGGCTTCTTTACTTGTCCATGTCTCCTTTGAACATCAACCATGCTCGAATTGTGAATTGTGGAAATCATATTCACAACACGAGTATCCCTATCTTAAAAAAAAAAAGTTACTTCACACACTTGCGTTGGGTCTGACGGAATTTGTTTCACCCCCGGATTTCCAGTAAACTGTCCCAAAGTAGGCGTTTTGTCTACTTTTCCCCATGTGGCTCCATGTGGCTGTCCCCGCAATGTTACTACTGTCTCTTTTACTGTCTGTGGCCACAATTCTTTGTTAAGGCACATTATATAGCTCATCGAGAACAAGTCAGATATTTCTTGTTCTCCGAGAGATCGCTTGGTCTTCAACTTCACTAACACTTCACTAACAGAAGATAAAAAGCTATGAACACTGTGCCTGTATCTCATTGTTTCATACTCGAACCTCAAACCATATAGAGATGACTGATGATGTAAGCCACCTGATATTCTAAGGCTAAAGTCCTTAAAAAGTTATGATGCCAGATGGTCTGGAATATGGTTACCATCTAACAGACTGTGACAACCTTGGATATCATGCAGTGATTTTCTACAAGACAGCAAGTCTACACAATACTTATAGATTTGACTCCCTCCATATCAAAACACCTAACCTACTCACACCCTAATCCTGCCCACTGAAATGCACAGAGTAGAGCATGTTCACCTGTTATTTTTAAATAAAGTCAGCATCTACCATACGACATGGCATCACATCCTAGAAAACCACAGTTTTCATGACTGATGATGCTTTGGTTATTAATGTAATGTATATGACTGTACTGGAATGAAGTTACCAACTGTTACCTATTTTTGGTCACTTACAAAATTATATAAAATTACCGGGCATTTCCAAGATACTTCTAAGACTGTAAGAATTTTTACAGTATTATTCCTAAGGGTCACAGAATACCTTAACCTGAACACCAACTGTGGCAGAGTTCAGCACAGCAGATATGTTTCTTATTATGATGATACAGGTAGTTTGAAAACTATTAAGTACCTGGTGTATTTATCAACATGGCAGTTGCCCTCCATAAAGCAGCTCGGTGGGCTTTATTGTCCTCATTGTGACAAGCCTTCCTCACAGCCTGGATCAGTGTCCCTATCAGACTGCCTTTCTCCCCCTCACTCTTCCGCTCTAGTTCAATTAGCATGCCATTTACTTCACCGGCATACCAACTGCGCAGAGAAAGGGATGAAACAAAACGAGAAGAGTCGCTCTTCACACAGCGAGGTCGCTTGTCCAAAGTGTTAATCTGAAGACATAACAGTCCCTGGAGTTAAATATTTATCATATGAAAACAAAAAGGGATATCTCATCCTTCTTTAAGATTAGTCTTTTCAAATGCAAAATGGATTGCTTCTGACTTCATAATACTTATCTACAAAATGATTGTATATTAGACTCCTTTACAAATGTCTGTGACAAGAGATCAAAGCAGGAAGATGAGGTGTCTAACAAACATGACATTCACATATGACATTTCTTATACTTTGTCCTACAACTTTCTTCTTCAACATTTTTAGATGTGAATTCTGAATGAGCTAAAGGAAAACTTCAAGCATAAACATCACTAAAAAGTGAAGTACATTTGGAGAGTTCTCTTAGAGACCATAATTTTTCTACATTATAAGCATAAAAATGCTACAGCCAGAAAATAAAATTTTCTATCATAAAAAGCTGGCCTCACACATTTCAACTAGCAGGTAAGAGAAGAGCTCAAGGCAAATATTTTTTAGGAGAATATGAATAACAGACAGACACTGACCATCATCTGTCCATGTTGCGTTACATCTGTTGAAACTTAAATCTTACCATGAAATGAAAGCAATACAAGCATTCCCTGAATCTTCTGCCATGCAACTACGGAAGCTTCAAACCTAAATTCACAGTGAAATCCATGGCAGAAACAGAGATAACTCAGACTCAATGACTCAGATATTTGATAAATAAACCCCTGTATGTGAGTACATACTCAAGACATACACAAGTATTCTAGCATGAACATCACAAAACTGTGAATCTCTATCTTTTGCATCCTGTATCCCAACAATTATTTTGCCTGAAGAAAATGTACTCACACCACAGTAAAAACAAAGCTCCTCTTTTAACATGAACTGTACTTCCAGAATTATGTATATTTACATATTAAAAGTGCATTAATCACTTACAGATGTCTTTATGTTTGAGACCTCACATCCCAACCTGGATACAATCAAGTCCCATTCCCTAAAGAATTCTGCCATAAAACAAAAATGTTAAATACAGGAAGAAAATATATGAACTGTGAAAACATTACAAAAACACCCAAGTTGCTGACAAATAACTGTTTCAGTTTATAATACTGTAATAACCAGTCATTTAACAGAGTTAAACCAAAATTTAATTGTTTTTTTCTTTAACTTTGCAATAAAAATATATAAAAGTGTAACTAAATCATTCTGTTCACTGGAGAGTTCCTGTTTTGAGGCTGAGGATGGATTATGAATATACTCTATCACATTTCCAGAACCACCTTTATCCTCTCTCACTGGTGTTTCATTCACACATTACTGCAGTGCTTCCACTTTCATGATACTAACTTACAGTCACCATGCTATCCCACAGGCACTATAACAGGGCAATGAATATGATGGGAAACATGAAGATGTTCATTCCTTAAGAGTACCTTAAAGATGGACAGACGATACACATAAGTAAACAGGATGAAGAATGAACAGTGAAGAGACAATAAAATTAAAATTAGGATATTTATCTGTGGGAAATAAGACACTTTTTACATAGGCCCTCCAGTTCTGGGTCTAGAAAAACAAACATATTATATGGAAAAAATATTATATCCAAGTTTCACTACATCCTCACAAAGAAAAACATGCATAGTTCCGGACTTCTGCAAAAAATTATTGTTGCAAAATAATTACAAAATTAAATACATACTACTTTCACATTTCTGGTAAAGTTTCATTTTCCTTTGGCCTATCTCTCGACAAACTGGGACACTACACAATCACCCTATGATTCAAAGTCTTCGAGTCATCCATGTCCTTCATAACTAATATACTACCTGCCTCCTGCTCTTAACACTACCTGGACCTTATACATTCATAAATGAAGTAAAATTTTGATACAGTAACATTCAGAATACATACGATGGGGTACCCAAAAGAAACCAAACTAATTTTTTTGTGGGCAGAGCTTTTGTAGTACCGCGTTTTGTCGCTATGAGCGCATAGAGCTAACATTCCTGAGTCGATAAGCCGACTACCATTGCTTCAGAAGGTCCGGACTAGTTTCGGCAGAGTTTATAGTGACAACTGTTTTGTGTGATCATCATTTTTGCAATGGCCCGAACACATGAAAATGTTGAAAAAATTCGTGAAATCATCAAGGAAGATCGACGACGGACCATTGAAGAAATTGTGGAGCTGTCGGGAGTGACTTGGAGCTCAGTTCAGCGAATTTTGACAGAAGATTTGGGAATGAAAAGGGTGGCTGCGAAATTCGTGCCACGACTGCTGACTGCTGAACAAAAACAAGGTCGCATGGAAGCATGCTGTGCTTTGAAAGAAGAGTCCCAAAATGATCAAAACTTTTTTTCAGCGTTTTGCTGATGTTGCTGAGGTGAAGGAAAAAAACGACAGAGGCGCTGTCAAGCATCTCAAAAGACGAATTTAGACAATGTTTTGAAAAATGGAATAAAAGACTAGACAAGTGTATTAGTGTAAGTGGAGAGTACTTTGAAGGGGATTGAAGGTTTGTGCTTAAAATTTGAATAAATAAGTTAAAAAAAAATAAGTTCGGTTTCTTTTGAGTACCCCCTCGTACATTAGTGGATTTTATTATACAGTAACTTGAAAGGACAACTGAAAATTCAATTCAAAGTCTCTTAATTTGTAACATCCAATATACTGCACCATCCAGCCACTGACTTTTAGTACATGTGTAGATTTAGTCTCTTGGAGAATATTTGTACTTTCATAACTACAGCCCTCGCCCTCAAACTTTTGCTTCTTTCCTCCATCCTTTTTACACCTTCAGTTAATACCCTCCTTTCTTTGGCCTTTCTTTCCACTTTTTATCCATTCTAATCATCATTTCTCTCTCCCTTCCTTCTTTCTTCTCCTTTACATTAAAATAACTAAGTAAATATGGTTTAAAGGTTTCCATAACCACAGAAGTGAAAATATGTACGTGGGGCAATCCAAAAGCTTCCGAAATTTGAATTTTGGGCGCGAATGTTAATGAGTACATTGAAATACCACTAGGTGTCTCCTCACACATCCTTCTTGAATCAGTGTGGCAAGCGGCGTCGAGTTGAGTGGTTGGGTTTATTGTTGGTGAACGTATTTCCATTGTTGTGTTTCCGTGAATTTGCAGTTTTGCGATGGCTGACCTGAGAGAGCAGCATGTCTGTATAAAGTTTTGTTTTAAACTTGGGAAAACCGCTGCAGAAACGCACCAAATGTTGAAGCAAGCTTTTGGTGACAACAGTTTAGGCCAGACATAAACTTACGACTGGTATAAGCGTTTTAAAATTGGCCAAACATCGACTGATGATGGCGATCGTTCGGGACAGCCGTCACCGTGCAAAACACCAGAAAATGTGGTGAAAGTTATGGATCTGATTCTGCAAGACTGTAGACTGACCATCCAAGACCTCTGTAACACCTTGGGACTAAGTTATGTACATGTCAACGAATTTTGTCAGAGGAACTGAACATGAGGAGGATTGTGGCGAAGTTTGTGCCACGACTGCTGCAAAATGAACAGAAGCAGCATCGCTTGGAAGTCTGCAGGGAACTTCAGCAACAGCTTCAAGAGGATCCAAACTTTCTTTCGAAGGTTGTCACTGGTGACGAAAGTTGGGTTTATGGCTACGTCCCTGAAAGCAAGCAGCAATCGTCGCAATGGAAGAGCCCTTCTTCACCTCGGCCAAAAAAAGCTTGACAAGTCAAGAGCAACATTAAGTCCATGTTGATCTGTTTTTTTGATATTGACGGGATTGTTCATAAGGAGTTCGTCCCTCCTGGTCAGACAGTCAATAAAGAGTTCTATCGCGATGTTCTAAGGCGTTTGAGGGAGGACTTGAGGAGAAAACGTCCAGAAAAGTGGCGCACGAACAACTGGGTACTCCACCATGACAGCGCACGACCGCATACGGCTTACATTGTGCAGGAATTTTTGGCTAAAAACAAGATGGCAGTTGTTCCCCACCCACCGTACTTGTCAGACTTAGCTCCATGCAACTTCTTTCTCTTTCCCAAGATGAAAATCTAGTTGAAGGGGCGAAGATTTGATACAGTTGAGGAAATTCAAGCGGAAATGCAGACGGTACTAAACACCCTAACAAAGAAAGACTTCCAGGATGCATCTGAAAACTTGCAGAAACACTGGGATTGGTGTATGCGCTCCCAAGGAGACTACTTTGAAGGTGATGGTGCAGAATAAGATCTAGGTAAGATGTAATAGTTTTTATTAATATATTTCGGGAACTTTTGGATTGCACCACATANAAAGATGCAGTGCGGCTGTTAAAGAGTAACCACCTGCCAATGAGAGTAACTACATAATCTTTGAGTGCAACATACAGCAGCACAACATTTTTCTTCAGTAGATTCTAAAGGGTTCTGACAATGGTGTTTAACACTCAGAATTTTTGGACTTTCTCCATCATCCAGAATTATAAAAACTAGAGAACACAACATTTCAGAAACTGGATCTGCTTCCATCCTCTGGGGAGGTGGGAGACACCTACTCTATTGGGTCCCTTAGAGAGAGCTAACTTCAATCAGTGGTATAAACTCATGCACCCCCCCACCCAAGTCCTTGTTATAAAGAACTCATGAAGTAGAGATTTAATTAAACTTACACTGAGTGGTGCAGATTGGAAATTTAATCCAGTATACTGCAGCATGCTCTCAATTGCTAATGCTAAGCCTGAGTGATGCCACATTCCAGAACTTGGAATCTGGTTAAGGTAGTCTTGAAGATGAGATCGAGTTGCATGAGGTGACCATTTCATAGCCTCTTGGACAATGCCCTGACATCGTGCAGCAAAATCCCTCACAATACTCTATAAAATAATGTTGAACAAACAAAAAATCATAAACACATTATTACGATCATATTTACACATGTGCATCTAATACAATGAATTGATATGGGACAAAACCTAACTCTGCATTTTGGAAATTTCTTGGCAATTATAATTTTAATGTGTGTTGGTTTATATTTTCACATATACATATGAAGAAAAACGAAAGGTTACCATAACAATCTGCAAAAGAAACATAGTTCCATAAAATTATGGGATTAGAATATCTTATTACAAGTGACATCACATCCTTCATAAAGTATAAATAACAAGTCCTTATATGCCTAGTAACATGTAAACTATATTATAGTGAAAAAAAAAGAACTAGAAAATAAAACACAAGTAGTCCATAATAAAAACAAAGATATATTCATGGAATCTGACCTATAAAAGAAAACTTTGGCCACCCTGACTTTATTCTCTTAAGATCTTTTAAAGTGACATATTTTGTAGACATGGAGTGATATTCAAATAAGCAAAACAGTAAAATATCTGGAAAAGGTTGAGTCAAACTCATGAGGTAGCTCTTTAGTATATATTACACTGTCCCCATGAGTCAGACTCATTATTAGTATGCAACAGTTCAACAATATACTAAACAGATACTGTGGGTGGCTAGCAGAAGGGATATTACCCAATTACGCACCATTGTAGTACAACACACATAAGTAGAAAGACTACAGAACACGAACTCCACACAGCAGAAATCTCCCTGAGAACTTAATAAGACAAGAAAATCTCCACCATTACTTGTGTCCCCGGTCCCTATCTTGAACCAGATGAATTCAGTCCACATTTCATATCCTAACTCCTTCTTTACATTACCTTCCCCTCTGCACACAATTGTAAAGAGGTCTTTTTCTTTCAGAATTTCTGAGATTACTCATTTTAACTCAGAATATGTTTCTTCTGTAAAACAGCGAAGACTGTGAGGGGAGGTTCTACATGTTTTTTCCTTACCTCTCTGGCTTCCAATGTATCCATAAGAGGAAGACTATATTGAGTACTTGGCACTCTCAAAGTTGGAGTTTCTTCATTAGGATCCAGATTAAGGGAGTATGACAGAACTTGAAGAATATCCAGCATGCTCCAGAGAACATGACAGTTCCACAGCAGATGGGGAAATCTATGAAGTTTCAATTTTTTATTATACCAATAAAAACAGCAATCATACAGTATGTGACTGAAAAACATAAAATTCAAATTAAATTTTATGCTCTAATAACTGTAAATACTGTCACAATTCAGGGTGACTACAGACAGGGTATGGATTTGATCTTGGATTTATTGACATTAATACACAACTTGTAATTACATTTTACAGATCACTGTCGCACACAGACTAGTCTCCTCAGTCTATCAAAGTCTCCACTAGCCACCGTCTGGTATGAGCTTCAAATGGTGGATGTTCCCTTTACTCTGGGTTCCCAAACTATCCTCATACCTCAGCTATCAGCTTCTAACAGCAATGGTTCACAACAACTCAATTGCAGTTCTCTGACTAACTTCCAGACTGGAGGTCATCTCACATCAACCTTCTAGTCTTCTCTTCACAGACTCACTAACACTTCTCTCAATATTACTACTGACTAACTCCCAGGCTGGCAGCCATTTCACATCAATCCCTCCTAGTCTTCTCTTCACAGAATGACTTTCAACTGACCACTCATAATCGAACTGCTTCACTTCACTCAGCCAGCCTGGGATCCTTGCTACATAGCCTCAGGGCAGACCCAACAAAAAAATACTAACTCCAACAATCCTTCTATTGTTGCCATGGGTGGTTGCCTACCGACAGACTGGATAGTTTCTGCAGGAACATGCTTACTGACCATTACCAAGCGATGCATATTCCTTCCTGTGATCATTGCATAGCAATGTTACTAAATACTACAAGATGTTCTTAAACCAATTTATCTGAAATTAATTCAAAATTTTATTATTTTGATTCTTATGGTATTTAATAATGTATCAGCTGAGTAAGTCAAACAGTGATGAATCAGATTAAGAATAATCATAAAATAATAAAAAAGTAATAATTAGGAAGGAGGGGGGCCATGGAATATTTCAGTATACTAATCTGGCATTTCCTATGGGTGATGAAAACCACAAAAATATGCTCACTTTGGATTCCTAGTGAGATGATAGACATTTGACTCAGGTATCTCATTCCCAATTATGTCCAACCTACACACTCACTATTATACGTTACTTTATTATTTTCATCCCCACATTGATCAATATTCTATCAATTTTTGTGCTCTGCAAGTCAGTTCAGTTATGTCTTCATACCCAAATTTTTTAAGTAAACAAAGGATACAATCCTGCAAAAATTATAATAACAAAATTAAGAGGAATTCGGACTGATGACACCTCTGGAAGAATACAGACAAGGAAACTGAACACAAGATTTTAACATACGGTACTTAACTGTGGGCCAATTAAATATAAACAGACATATGACTTGAGATTTTCACTCTGGTGGTTCATATTGTGACCTTTTGAGTTACAGTGCTATGTAGTTTGGTACATAATCTCAACATTTCACAGTAACATACTCCATCCAAAATGCTGACACCCATCTACCAGACTGTAAAAGGTAAAAAAATGTTTTTCCTACAAATTAAGCACTGCACCATGAAGATATATGGGGAGTGGATGTATAGATCCATTTACTCCTGACCTCAGGACTATTGGAGTTAGGTGCTGAATCAAAATACAGTAAACCCTCATCCAATGCATGGAGTATACTCCTCAGAAGTTGCTGCTCAGACAATCTGCACCGGATGAATTCTGTACTGTATGCAACTAATGGGGATATGGGAACACAGCCATGGAAAGTCAGAGTATATAAAGAATAAAATTACAAATGATATTATTCATGAACAAACCTGGAATATACTAAAGTATCATCAGAAAGTTATGCATTAAAGTAAAATATTAATGAAAGAACTTTAAAATAAAATTGGAATGGAATGTTAGGTATAATATAAAAATACTAACACAGAGTTTGGGATCAAACAAACTTTGAATGCTACAGTGGTGTATTTGGCAGACTGCATTTAATAATTTTTTTGGCAAAACAGCAAAAAATTGTTCACATTTACTTTCACACATATAATCAAATCCACACTGGACAAATCTGTGCTCGAGGGAGGGTTGCTGTATAGTGTGCTCGGCAGACTGTGTATAATCAAATTTTCCACATTTTGCAACTAATTGGCTCCATTTATTTTGACATGTATAACCAAATCCACATTGTACAAATCTGCACTGGAGGAGCATTTACTGTGCTTAACTACAGAAAATGTAAATTAGGTAACATAAGCATTCCTTTGCATGTCTCAGAAATGTATACTGTTTTATCATACCTATCCACTAGGCCTGATAAATATTTGTCAGCCACTCGTCGAATCTGCTTGTGAATGTGATTAAAGTTGACTAACAGAAACTGAGCATGATCCTCAAGTTCTCTCTCACGAACTTCGTCTTTAGGTTTGTTTGACATTACTTCTATGAACTGAGCAAACACTCTGTCACCAACACTGAAATACAAAGAAAATGAACACTTCTCTAAAAACACTGTTATACTTAACATTCATATGTAGAATATTAATAGAAAGACCTTGTAAAATGCAGTAACTATATGCAGAAATAAATTATGGTGCAACATGTTTGAAAACGTTAGCACAGTGTAATAATTTTGGTGCATTTATGCCCTTTAATTAATGACCTTGAAAAAATGTATATTTATGAAAAAGTGTACTGAGCATAAAATGTGCGTCTCATTTATCTCTACAATGGTTGCTCAAGTCTCTTCTTGCTTCCATAAACATTTGGGACGTTATGCCTGAGATACATGTCAAAAAGGATATAAGTGTTCATGTAATAATGTGTGATTTGAAATAGAAAGGACAAGGCGACTGACCTGAAAATGGACATGGCAGATTCCTCCATAACATTTTGTACCCATCTATCAGGCTAAACAGGTTATACAGAGTTACCTTCCAGAAGACTGTGATCTTCACAAAAATTGAATGTGTCAACATGTTCCATTAAAACCTTCTAAGTATCAAATTTCATGGAAATCTGTTTAACGGTTTTTGAATTATTACATGCAGAGAGACATGGAAATCCTAATAGATGCATTACTGCAACTTTTCATTACAAATGTGCCATATAATGCAGGACTAGCCAGTACAATGTCTCACAGAAACAAATGTAGAAGAAATAAAAATGTTTACAAATTTTCTTGAAAACATCTCAATACCTTTGAGACTTTGCAAGCAACTTAGGAAGTCTGCACAAGAGAGGTAACATTGTTAAGACTGTTAGCAAACAAACAGAAGGGCCTGGCAGACAGCATAAAGTTTGGCTGTACACACATTATTAAAGTTGTGGAACCAATATGAGAAAACATGGTCTTCATACAGAAAGCACATCAACCTGACCCTTGAACAAATGACACATCAGTGTAAACTGCAGTGTAGTCTGAATAAGACGTGAGCTTAGCAAACAGCCAGCAATACATAAAGGCAGACATTATGCTCTCACATGTCTGACAAGATCAAAGTCATAAGCTGGGCACATGAGAGACCAAGGTGGGTTATGAGGAAACCTACTGGGAATAATGTGCAGCAAGCATATGTACAGATGGTGAAGGTGGTAGTCAAAGCACACGCCCCCAGGCCAAGACACAACTGTATTCAACCCATCTGCTTCAGTGGGATCTTGCCATGTAACAACAGAGAAGCAGCTTCTTCTGCTGGGAGAGTGGAGGTTCTCCAGTTTCCTTGCATAGACTACTCCAGAGAGATGGTACAAACAGCACCAGTGGCAAGACATTTCTCTGTGCTACAGGCAAGGTCTAGGTTGGACAGTTTAGAGTTCATTGCAAAACCACAAGTGAAGCTCCCATAGTCCACTTTGAGCAGATCAGGACGTGGAAAAGTCAAAGCATCACTCTCAGAACAAATAGCATGTATTTGCTTACAGGTAAGCAGAACTTCTCTGCTGACAAGAAAACTGTGGGTTGAATTTTTAGCCAAGGCAAAAGACTTTGATCCAGATCTACTACACAGAATTCTCAACTGTTTTCAGTGACTAAGACATGCTTTTAACATTACCACATTAAATATACATAGTCTTAACAGCTAGCTACTTATTACAATGATTTCAGCCACAGACTTCTCAGCTACAGTTCAAGTTTGCAGCTAGGACTATGTATGTCCTGCTAACATGTAGTGTTTTAAATAACTGTTTCTCATATCACACAAACAGAAGCAGGAGGTTACTGCCAGAGCAAAACATACCTACAGATGCACTGCCACATGCCAGATTTGTCCTTCTGTATTGCCGAATCACCTAGATATTCCAGTATTGGTTGCAAGCTTGGTTCACTTGAATTCTGGACACTGGAGATACAAAACAGATATGTAAGTTTCTATCATACAAACTAATGATTACAACCTCCCAAATTTTCAATCCTGATTTCTCCCACAAATGTAACTTAAACTTCAGATTTATCACATACTCAGATATTACAAATTCTACAGCAACTATAAAAAAAATGAACATGAGATTGTGCCCTCAGACAAATTACTTTAAAAAGTAACAGTAATAAACTCTGTACCTTATAAACCTCTTTTTGACAAAGATTTTAATAATCACAGATAAACTCAAATCCTTGCAAGAGTCAATGAAATAACTTCTATAAACAAGTCTCACATAGTAAGTCACTAAATGTCTTTCTGTTACATGACTGGTTAAACTGTACACTTCACTTATTAGATTAGTGGAAAAACTGGACTATACATACACATGGTAAATATACACACTTCAATAAAGCTAAGTATATAAACATGACATCACATTTAATAAAATCAATAAATTAGTGTATCAGCTCAAAGATTTTTTACCTACTTTCCTAAAGTACGCTTATCCAATCTTCATCCTGTCTGTGTATCCCCCCTTATCAAATTTTGAATGCCTGAACCAATCTTTCTTAAACATGTATATCGCGGCAACTGCGCCTATCTCAATGGCATGCTTCATAAATAACTCCCATCAGTCTATATCTGCATATGTATCCCTCCTATAGGGGCAAAGCAATGACTCAGTTAGGTGCATCCTTTTTTTATTGCTAGTGAGGTGGGACTAAGTCCCTTGTACTGCGGCCACTTCTGGCCTATTGTACCATAGGTGCATTCTTACATTTGGTGCCAGGCAATGGCTTGGTAAACACATTCCTATGGAAACGAACAGATGCAACACTAGAAGAACTGTTGGATGCATCATCTTCTATGCAGTCTGCGCCTTATCAAAGAAGAATATGCAGGTCTCTGTATCCCCCTATCATTGCTAGGTAACAACTCGATAAAGATGTTCTCATGGCAACAAAGAATTGTTAGAGGTGTCATTCTCTGTGTGGTACATGTTGTATCAAAGGGAAGCAGGCAATTAGTTCTTCCCAGAACTTCTTGGATCAAGTGTATCTTTCAAATGTGGAGGACACAATAACAGAACAATGATTTGTTTTATTTTGTACGTGTTTTCTATTTCTGATTATGGTAAAAATTAATTTTTTCCCAGTGTCTCTCAATTTCCTTGTTATTTTCTACTCTGTAACGTTTATTTCTCACACACTCTTAATTACCATTATCCACTACTTACTATTATTATCATCATCACTGTCTAGTCACCACTGGCATTAACACATCGAGGACCGGTCACATGATATCATGCTTTTGGATTTTAAACGTAGTGGACCAGTCACATGATATCATGATTTTAGGACACGTTAGGTTGTAACACACTATACCTTGCTCTGGCGCCACCCAAGTTTCACGCAATGGCATAATAAAACTCTGGAATGTTTCCTTACTTGTCAGTAACTTGACCTCGCTGTTTTGTTAACCCACTATAAACGAAAATGCTTTGATGCTCTTCGAGCTGTATGTATCAGCCAGTAGTAAGTGGGGAGTATGTATCAAGGACAAATTCCTCTCCGATGAGCTAGCTGTCCTGCCTTATGGGACGCGTAGTCATAGTGATTCAGAGAGCGGCAGTGACAGGGGAGAACAAAGAATTGTGGCCACAGACAGTAAAAGTGACAGTAGCTCCAACGATAATGGGGGTAATAATATTGCGGGGACAGTAAAAAATCTAAACCTTGATTCTAAATTGAAATACAAAGCATTTCTGATGAATGTGGCAAAGGCCTGGGCTACAGACCAGACGGTGGTGGCAGAAGCAGGGTCAGACACAGACTTAGTGCGACCAGACCCATCAACTCCCACCCTACGCAGGCCTCATGTTGACCCCCCTGGGTGACTCTCGGGTGATATGTGGAAACATACCCTCGTGAAAATTGTGAAGAGTGAACATTTCAAGGGAAAGCATCCTTCTAGGCAATGCTGTGTTCGCACAGTTCACAAAAAAAGGAGTATGTCTACATTTGCAAGTTCTGTGTAATGCCACTTCATAAAGGGGAATGTTTCCAGAAATATTACATCCTCAAGCACTTCTAGGAGCATTGGTAAGTGTTCTCCAAAAATTTTAGTTCATAAAATTAATTAGGAGATTTTATATTAATTTTTAAAGTGAACAGTGCACAAGTTAGGATAGTAGGTTTAATAATGGTGGACCCAGGATGATTTAAACATTTAAATTGCCGGTCCTTAATGTGTTAATTGTAACTACCAGAGCAATGCTACACTATCCTTAAATTTTTAAATAATAATATCTCATTATACTGAACATATCTATATTTTTCAAAGAATCAATTAAAACAATCACTGTACATATGTAAATTTGTAAAATATTTACTGTACAGCACATACCACAAACATCAATCAAACCCTCTGAAACAGAGAATGAAAAACAGTACCAACAATAACAACAACAGTAATAATAATACCAATAACAGTGACAACAAGAAAACTGGACATTTTCAAAGATGAGAAAAGAAAAGTTTTCTACCTCACTGAGAAAAAATTTGCTGTTGTGTTATTCAGTCTCTTTTTTTTTCTCCATTTTCTTACAATTACCTTCCCAAGTTTGGTACTGTCAATGTAAGATTAATATGTGGATGTGCTCGAGTTACTACTTCATTACTAACGAACTATTCCAATTATGTTCTAAATATATTCAGATACTAACCGCAACATTTCAAGCCAGTACACAGACAGCAAGTAGGTGCACTGAGCAAATGACAGTTTGTTGACAAATGCAGTAACATCTGCTGGGTGCTCCAGAAGGTTCAAAATTTGTGTCTTTAATTCTTGTAGCTCATTCTAATGAAGGAAACAGAACAATTTCATAAACAATGGATTTTTTTTGATTATATGCAAAACCGTATTCTTTTGAATGATGAATAACATGCAAGCTTACCAATGAAACACTGTCATTTCTAACTGCTGATGTGTATTGTAATTCTCTCATTTCGGATCGAGATGATGTCTGTGACACCAAATGTGGAGACTTCACTGCAATATTTCTGACCCCATCATACCACTCTTCTGGCCACAGACCTAACAAAGAATTGTGGAAATGGTTTACCATTAATATAGTTCATGCCTCAGTTATATGCTATAAACAGACTCTCTTCTCCTGAACTGCTAAGCAAATTGGTGTAGAAGTAATGCACTAAAGCGGTACCTAACTGGAATATTGGTCAAGCTACTTATGGACAACCTTGCCATTTAAACAAATGCATGAACAGTACTTTAAATAAGCAACAACCACATCCTTCCAAATTCCTACCTAGGAAGGAAGGAAAGAAGGGAAGGACGTAGATATAAGAAAATACAAATCAACTGCTTTGACTGCAGTTTTTCATGCTCTACCCAGGTCCCTTTAGGCAAATCACATGACAGTATCCAAAATCAGGCCACAGCTCAGCATCATTACGAGTACATTAGCAAATAATAGATAAAGAGATAGATAAATAAACAAACAAACAAAAAATAAACATATAAAAAATAATATTTTATTAATTCTCAAAGTCCAGTGGCAATGTTTAGGAGGCTGATTCTGCTTCTGTTATCATGAAAAATGTGGGACCTAATCTTATGAGTCCATTGGAATGAGTAAATATCAATGACTGGACCATCAAATTAGGTCCCACATTTCCTAATGGCAGTAGCAGAACCAGCCTCTAATAAAACGTGTTATTATTACAAAACCTAGCCAGTGTACAGTATCAAAGACATATAAAGCAACTGTGATACATCTTCATCAAAAACATTCAGCAATGTGATACAGAGAATGTGGAGATAAAGATCTTCATAATCTTTATCTTAACATTCTATGGAGGTGATCACTCAACTTCACACATCTGCCTTAACTCCTGAGAAGACAGGGCCCAAATGACAGGGGGCTAGGTGGACACTGCAAATATCTCTGTCAGGAACTGAACAACTCAGATATCTATCTAGTTATGTACAAGAAAATCCATCACTATAGTAATCAAGCTACTGCTGGTCTAAGCTGGGGATATGAGAAGTAAACAAATTAGACAGGACACAAACAACATAACAAACCTGATGCATTTGCTCACTTCATTCAGTTACCTCATAAACCATAAGACTTATGGGAAAAGCGTGTACTGGGCATACAACATGCGCTTCATTCTTCATATAGTTTTTGTTCAAAATATATTGTTCCAATAAATATTCAGTTGTGTATGCTCAACTTACACTTGAGATGCACACAGATATGAAGTATAATAAAGTGTCCATTACTGTCACCTGATTTTAACCAAAATAAGTAGGTGCATTCTAGTAAAATTCCCCAACATCAAATTTCATGAAAATCCATTCCACAGTTCCTGAATTGGTTGTCCCTTTGGTGAGACAGATGCACAGACATGGCCAAGCTTATAGGCATATTTCCGTTCTTTTTCATTTCAAATTCACCAAAAGCTGTGAGCTGGTAGCCAAAGTGGCACATATAAACAACCTGAATCCAATTACACCATCAAACGAAATCTAATTCCATCTATATTCACCCCATAATTATCCCCCCCCCAAAAAAACCTCCTATCATGCTTCAAAACAAAGGCCAGACTTAAGCCTTCCATGGATCACGACAGAAAGATGATATACTAATTTTCACCTGAGTCAGCTGCCGTGAATCCCATTACTACACAGTACAGCCAGAAGTCTCGGAAAAGTTTGTGAAGGCGAGGCTTAGCATTTCGAATGGGAGGGAGACGACGCATCAATACAGCAATTACAGGAATAAGAACGCCAAGGTTACCAGCACTGCTTGAAGCCTGAAAAAGTAGAATTATGTAATGTCAATTAAATAAATATTTCACTATTCTTCATTAACAGCAGCATAAATTTTGGTCCTCTCATTTCCCTTATCACTAAAATATAAATCACAGAATTCTTTTTTCCTTTCCCAATTACTGTTTAAATAAAAGTAATTTCCCATTCCCGTTTCTATTCAAAGTCTCTAAAATCTCCAAAAGAAATTTAATTAACATCCTTAACTCCTTGAGGACTAGGATTTAAACTCCTAGATGCACTCCACAGTCTAAGTTTTTCAATATGTTCAATGCCATGATGCATTACCTTGATAAAAAGTTAATATTTCAGCTATTTTTGTTCAAAATTTATGAAACAAAAGGCAGACAAAAAAGCATCAATTACTCTCCCTACATACAAGGGTTGGATAAAAAGTAGTGGCAACATTGCTGTAACATGAAAGATGTGCATCAGGTGGCACTAGCGCTGTCTGTAGCTGATAGCAGGAGTTCAGTTGAAGTAGTGTAGTGAGTGGCTCTGGTCATGTTTCATTAAGTTGCATTGTGCATAATCTTGAAGTGCAGGAGCCAAATTCAAGCACCCTAAGAACATGTTTACGAAACAAGAACAACGCTCCTGGATAAAAATTGAAATTGCATGAGGTTGCAGTGCACAAAACTATTATCAGGGAATGCGAAAATCATGTGGGGATGCTGCTTTGCCATATTGCACAGTTGCACGATGGGTGAAATTGTTCCATGAAGGGAGGGATGCCATTCAGGACAGCCATCATTCAGGATGACCCCATGTTGAGAACCACACAATTCAGCTTCTTGCTTCTTTGCTGGATGTCAATCATCAAGGGGCTGCGCGGGAGTTAGCTGCTGAGGTAGGCGTATGTCACAAAACCGTGCTCCACATTATGCACGATATTCTTGGATACCGCAAAATTGCAGCACATTGGGTACCCCCTACAATGTCTGAGGTGGAACAATGGCAACGTTATGCAATTGCACAAGACTTGTTGGACCAGTACCAGAGGGAAGGTGGAGACTTCCTTGGAAGGATCGTCACTCTGGATGAAACTTTGGCTTGCTCATACAAACCGCACTTGAAGTGACAATCAAATGAATGGAAGCATCCTGGTTCTCTTCATCCAAAGAAAGTGCGCCCTACACAGAGTAATGTGAAGGCAATGTTCATTGCAGCATATGACACTGATGGAGTGATACTGCACCACACTGTACCTCAACGACAGACAGTAAACGCTACCTACTACTGCAATTTCCTGTGTAATCATCTTCGTCCAGCACTCAGGAGAAAGCAACGACACTTGTTGGCAACGAACCGCACCATCCTTCATCACAATGCAAGGGCTCATACTGCTGACGCTGTCAACGATCTCCTTCATCGCTGGCGATGGGAGATACTGCAACATCCGCCATACTCACCTGATATGAGTCCTTGCGATTATATCTTTGCCAAAATGAAAGAACCACTGCGAGGGTTGTTACAACACAAGAGAGATTATTCATGCTGTAGGGTGGTCACTGTTGGACATCAACAAACGTGGACGCACTGATGGTGTACGACGCCTTTCACAAATTTGGCAGAAGGTGGTACACATGGGGGGGGCGATTATATTGAAGGAATGTAAGTGTGTTTACCTCAGGCAATAATGTTATTTCAGAACTATAGAACTGTTGCCACTACTTTTTATCCAACCTATGTGTTGTGGCCCAAAGGCCGACTCCCGGTAATATGTTAACATAGTATTAACATTTTTGTATTTTTGGGAAAATATTTGTTAGGATAGATTTGGTTTTGGGAAATATTTGTAAGAGGTACGAAAGCGGATGTACGAAAGGTTAACAACTTAAAGGAATTTCTGCGTATGGATTTAGACGGACATTGGCTTGCCGCGAGGGAATGCCGAGTCAGCAGAATGACGTTGAATGTATATCGAACTGCTAACTACAGAATTTACACTTGCGTGATGGGGGGACGTTTGGAGGTAAAAATGTCAACCAAACGGTTTAGCAGTAGAAGGGGGTGTGTCCCCTTAGGATCCCAGCCAACGAGATCACCCACCTTGGGATAAGACGTCACTGGAGGCGGACTTACACCCTCCGGGAAAATAATGAGTAAGCATACATAGGGGTATATAACCCAGAGACCAAATTAGGAAGGGGATTATTCTAACAGTAATTTTGGCCATTTGCGGCCGTAGGCTCTGTCCAAATGGACACCGACTCGACTCCCGGCAACGCCATCCGTCTGCAGACTCAACGCAAAGTAAGTGGAAACTACTCTTATCGCCATGCGCAATAATTGTAATATTATTAAAGTGTAACTCCTCCAATGGGACTAGAGTTAGGAACGTTAGAAAAGGTGTACAGGGCGTAAGAATGATCAACCGAGTGATGCGAGGTAGCCAAGTGTAATGTGTAACCCGACACCAGTCGGCCCTTTCAGTGTGAGAATCCCAAATGTATATAACTGTATATTGATTGTGTTTTTACTAATATAGTGTAGCATAGGGTGAGGATGTGGGTTTTTGTGGTGATTTTCTCCCCTTCCACATTTCGCACCTGCGCCCTCCTGACAAGCCCGGTGAACAGAGAGCCCCTAGCCATGAAGCAACGATAGAGAACGCTATTCCGACGTTTCCTTAGTCCATACCCCTGTGACTGCAAGAGAGGAGGTGGCAGTGGGGATACCTCCACCCCCCCTGTCACCTCGACGTAACAGTGGTGGAAGCGGTGGGGATACCTTCACGCCCCACCCCACCACGACATTACAGTGGAGACAGCGGTGGGATTACCAATCCACCCCTGTCGTAAGGATTAAGGACATAACAGTGGTGGAAGCGGTGGGGATACCTTCACGCCCCACCCCACCACGACGTAACACTATGTATATTTTATCCCATTTCACACTTAAGTTATGCATTGTATAACTTATGAAATAATCACCTGCTATTTGTTTTGGATGCATATCAGTTTTTTCTTAAATAAGTCATGCTTTGGACCCACAGACTGAATAATATTACATAGAATATGAAAGGAATAACACACAAAGTGTGACAGCCTTTCCTGGAAGACTATAGGAAATGTTTTGTATCAGTGGACCTTATACCTACAGCTGCTTCAACACGAATGTTTATTGAGAGGGTTGAAGGTCACTTGCAAGTGCCTCCACTACCTATAACAGAAACTGACACCAGCATATCACTGAGGTTTCACAACACACTGAATGACTCAGTCACATGGCTGGTGAACAGTTATTCAAGCACAGATAGGTACAGTCAGTCCACTTTAGTACTCTTTCAGATATTCAAACTGCTCAGATTAGTCTCTTTTCAAAAATTTTCCTTTCTTTGGCATTGTTTGAAGCATGGAATCACCCCCCCCCCAATACAATGGTCACGCTTGTGTGACTGGCCTCTGCGTGTCTTGACCGCCTACTGTTGTGAATACACATTTCAGTGTTTTATGACCATAAAATGCGGACCCTTCTCACGTGAGAATTCTGCAAGGAATCTGACTGCTTGTATAATGTACTGGGAGTTATGGTACTTGTTTTGTACTGGTTCCTTCATAAATCAAAGAACAATTCCTGTGGGTACGGAATGGGGAAACAGGAAGGGTATGCCACCTCTGTCTCAAAAGCTTTAGGTAGGTAAGTACAGTCAGTGACCAATGATTCACTTATGGCCATGAAGTGGTGTGACAAGACGAGATGCAAGAATGCTTTCCGCCCTTCATTCACTGGAAAGTGTGAGTGGAAGATGAAACAACTTATTATGTAGCTGAAACAAACTGTTGTTTACAGCTGACAAATGGGTGTGATAGATTGGACTGAAATGCTGTTGAGCTATGTTCAGTACATTCGTAAGTTTGTGAACTGGTACAACAAATCAGTACTTCATATACTAAACACAGCACTGCTCAGTGCACCTGCACACTATCTAATGGAGAATGAAAAAGGTATGTCACTTCCTGATTTTCAAATAAGTGCCATCAGAGGGCTTCTGGAAAAAGCATAAAGAAAGAAGAATCTCATCTAGGGGTGTAAGGTGTTCATTCCTCTATGTCTGACAGTCCATCACTTCCCACATTATGTGACTAGCAGTGTTGGTCAAGAGAATGCAACGAGGAAGTGTCATATGTGTCCATTTTCCCACCATCAACCTGGCTGATTCCACATCCTGGAAGTTATTTATCTTATGAATGTTTTGTGTAACATCTTTACTTTGGTTAAAAATCTCCTATATTTCTGATTCCTGTAAGCTTCAGTTTTTTCTATGTACCTATAACAAATGACCATTATTGCTGATCTTTTACCTTAAGAGCTGCTGGAGCCTTCTCTGATGCTCGTTTTCCTTCCAAACCAAGCTGCACAAATAATTCCAACAACCTAACGAGAAGTTCGTGCATTTCAGCTTCACCCTGAAGGTTGGCAGCAATGTTGGCTAAGGCATTCACCACTGCTCCTGAAACATGTCTATAATCCAAAATCATACAAGTAAAGCCTCCATCTATGATATTGATTCAATCGCCAAATATAACCCTGCACAAAGGATAAAATATGGCATTCACCTGTACTGGCTTTTGCAATCATCTGTAGCTGACTGGCTATAAGCAGCATTGCTAGCTTCCACTGTGATTGTAGTGAACATTCGCATTATCTCCTCATACACTTGTGGCTGAAAGAAAGAAAGCAACACAACTATTTGCTGCCACTGCAAATATATACATACCAAAATAAACAATACCTACTAGGTAAGAAGTTCACAGAAAGTGCTTGTTCTTCCAGAAAAGAACATAATTATTGGAACTCTTGTATCTGAATTAAAAAAGTAACACTGAGGTCCATTCAAACTATTGTACAGAAATAAAAAAACAAATCAGCACTTCTACCTATTCTTGATTTACTTACCAGTACTTTCAACAGATCAGAATATATAACACTGAATGATATGATGTAGAATTTGAGGTTCTCACGGTGGTGGTTATGAAGCAAGTGGCTTTCCACCTGCTTTCACGCTGGTATTTAAGCTTGGTTTTTAGACTTTTTTTTTTCTGTGTTACTTATATTAGGTCTCTCTTGGTTCTTGGACCGACATATATCATAATTGTGATTTTCAGAAAGCAATTCTCCTGGGGAGCACCATTTAAAGACAATCATACTCCTACACTAAAATGTCCAAACTGTCTTTGGAATTTCAGACATAAAACTGGATAATTTATTCCTCTTAGTTATTAGCCATCTTACATACAACTTGCTTTTTAAAACCTTTAAAAGTTTTAAAGTTTAGAATTTTTAATGGTTTTAAAAAGTTGGTTGCATGTGAGACAGCTAATAACTAGCATGAATAAATAACCAATAAGCAATATGCATCAGGATGCTATAACATTATAAACTACATAAGCTATTTTCTGACGAAAATAAAAATACAACATGCCACAATCTATTGTGAATGTTTTGTTACCACGGGTACTGTAAAACATATGAAGGTTATGTACTCATTGACACCATGGTTCCAATGCTTTCCTTATGCAGGAAATAAAAGGAAAAAGAAACTGACTTGGACTCAAACACCCAAATTAACAATTTTCCTTCCCCTGGTTGTTTCATGATGGATATAATTTAGCTATACATTTTCTCTTTATGATTCGTCATTTTGGAAAAACAGGATGAGATGGAAAGGTGAAGAGACAGATTCTGGGGATTAAAGATATGTGGATTCTGTAAGACAACAAATATATTTCAAACAGAAATAAACTAGAACAATATTTACCTCGCACTTTGAAATAATCATACATCCCAACTGGTCTACAATCAAGATGTCCAGAGTGGATGGAACCCGGCAGAATATCTGCTGGAAGAACCGAAGGATCGTTTCTGTAGTTTTAGGTGTATCCTTCAGAGCAACTGCTACATGACCCAACATGATTACTATGTTGGTAGAAATTAGTGACGATTCGCTATCAAAATAAAAGATAATTTTTATTTAGAATGAAAACTACAGTTCTCTGCAATTATTTTCTTTCAATGTATATTTCAAACTACTCAACGATACTCCCATGGCTTTACAAACTTCCTCCTGAGTATTTTTCAGATAATCCTGTGACTTCACAAACTTCCTCCTAAATATTCATCACAACTTGATCTTCATCATTTTCCTCCCCCTTTCATGTATCTGTACACATTGTAGACAATTTGTTCACCCTGGTTATGTAATACTTTAGTTGTTCCTTCTTTCCTCATGCTCAAACTACTCTCTACGTTAGCCATAATCAAGAGAGGAACAATATTTTTCAGCAAACACATAATAATTGACACATCAACAAATGAAGACAAAGGCTGAGTAGCTGTCATTATGCCACTACTTGAGCTAATGCTTGGGCATGCCAAAAGCGGCATACCATGATTCTAGCTATATCAGACAAGTAATACCATAATGCTAAAATGTAGGCATGTAACATTTCCCATATTATTCAATTATATATTAAATAATGATGTATTAACCCTTACATGGTTCTGTCTATAAAACGTAACAATGTTTTTCATAAAAGATAAAGCAACTGTCTGTAGAAGAGTTATATCATGTAATAACATGGCACTTTCCCATCACAGATATATTCTATGTAAAATACATAAAAGATTACCTTCTTTCATAGAATTAATATTATACATTATGTTATTTTACACATGAAGTTATTAAACACCAAAATTTTACAAATAAAAACTTATTAAATACCAAAATTAATACTTCATAAATAAACCAAAATATTTCTCCTTAAAATATACCTGTACCTATAGAAACTAGTTCACAGTGGCAATGTAAAAAATTCTGTTGGAAAGCCACTGAGGGGTTAACAATGTAGTTCCGAGAAACTGATAAATCAACATTAATGGAAGAATCAGGCAGGATACATACATTACAGGAGGAGAACAGCCAGAGGGTTGGTGAATGGAGAGAACAGGGTGCAAGGACATGGAAAAAGTATATGACTTAGTTTAAGGTCTTTCATTCTGGTCCGTCACACTAAGGTGCTGACGAGGTGGAAAACTTAAAAAAGTGTCACATTTGACGGAAGGAACTTGATTGTTAATTGGTTAGTGTGACGGACCAGAATGAAAGACCTTAAACTTATTGAAGCTAGTCAAGCTAAACTGGTGAATCGATACGTTAATACGAAAAGGAAACTACTAACAACCAACGCTCACATATGGTTTAATCGGACCTGCCAGAACAAAAACATTACACCAAGGTATGCCAACCTAAAACTAAAAGGCTCTAATAACGCAACAAAATTAACTCAGAAACAACTAATAAAAATTAGAATAAATAATGAACTAAAATTTCTATATATTAAAAAACAAAATATCAATAATCAACTCTATAAATCACACCTAGAAAATGCCCAATACTGGCAAACCAGCTGGCCATTGATAGAAAACAACATAAATCAGAAACTAAACGAGGAATCAAAGAAACACTATGAAAAACTCAATAACAAAATCAATAAACTAAAAAGCCAATTAAACGAAAACATCCAACCAAAGAACAAACAAACATTCTACCCACGCCTACACAACATGACCAAAATACAATTCACCGAAAACGAAACTAACCTATTAAACAAAGGTACCAAATTTAATATAGGAATACCACCTAAAAACCACATAAAGCAACTAATCTACGAAACAGAAAACGCAATAAGGCAAATAACAGACAACACCCAACAAGAAGCCATAAGGTACCTAGCAACAAAAAACATACAACAAATATTAAAGAACAAAACAACAAATAAGGAATACAAACAACATATACACACAACCAAACAAATAAAACAAAAACTAATACAAAACAAAGCAACAATTGCCGAAGCAGATAAAGGAAAAACATTAGTGATCCTTTACAAAGACGACCTAAACAAAAGAGTTAAACATTTCATTGACAATAATAATATCATGGAAATAAACAAAGACCCCACACTAAAATTCCAAAAAGCCGTTCAAAACGCGCTAAAACAATGCAAAACAATAATAAACTCCACAACAAAGAAACAGGTTCAACAAATGAACCCAAAAGCACCCAACATGAATGCAAAAATTAAAATTCACAAACAAGAGGCCCCAATCAGGCCGGTAATAAACAATACCAACGCCCCCACACATAAATTGGCAAAATACATACACCAAACACTAAAAAATGTATTAAACCTAAAATACGAATATAATATCACCAATACAGCACACTTCGCAGAAAACATTAGTAATCTAAAACTAAACACAACTCACAAAATAATAACAATGGACATTAAAGACCTATATGTCAACATTCCAACAAATGAAACACTCAACATAGCCAAAAACCTACTCATACTAAACCACACAGAAAGAAACACTAAAAATGAAATCATACTTATACTTAAAACGATATTAGACCAGAATTATTTCCAATATAACGATAAATTCTACAAGCCAAGATCAGGCATAGCCATGGGTTCGCCTTTATCAGGCATAATGGCAGAAATCTTCCTACAACACTTCGAACAATGTAAAATAAAACACCTACTTGAAGACAAAAACATCGTCTACTACAATAGATACGTAGATGACATAATTATGATTTATAATCAAACTAAAATAACACCACAACACATACTCAAACAATTCAATGAACAAAACAAAAATTTACAATTCACACTAAATGAGGAAACAAATAAACAAATAACTTACCTAGACCTAAAACTTACTAATGATAACGGACGAATACACATGGAAATTTACAGAAAACCTACATCAACAGACATAACAATAAATAACACATCATGTCACCCCCAAGAACACAAATTAGCAGCATACAGGAGCTGGATACATAGACTACTTACCCTAAAGCTCGAAGATACAGCAAAAAACAAAGAATTAAACACCATTATCGAAATTGCACAAAACAATGGATACAGAAAAGATGAAATCACACGAATACACAAAAAACTAAAACAAAAAATAAACAATCCAAACACTAACGAGAAAAAAGAACAAAAATGGATCACATACACATACACGGGAAATTATATAAGGAAAATTACTAAATTATTTAGGAACACAAACATAAAGATAGCCTATAAAACCAACCACACACTAGGCAAACTAGTACACGAAAGGAAAAACATCGATCCATATGAGCAAAGCGGAATCTACAAACTGACCTGCCAAAGTTGTCAAAAGGTATACATTGGCCAAACGGG
The DNA here is from genome assembly GCF_002891405.2 of Cryptotermes secundus. Taxonomy (NCBI): domain Eukaryota; kingdom Metazoa; phylum Arthropoda; class Insecta; order Blattodea; family Kalotermitidae; genus Cryptotermes; species Cryptotermes secundus. The sequence goes on from NW_019727091.1 coordinate 224,199, forward strand.
CAGAAAACTGTCAACCCGATACACTGAGCACATTCGCAACATAAGATTAAATAAGGACGAATCGGCCTTCGCCCAACATATATTAAACACAAGACACCAATATGGGCCGATAACCACAATCATGGAAATCCTCGAAACAGCTAAGAAGGGCAATCTAATGAATGTAAAGGAAGATTTCCAAATATATTATCATAACAAACACAAAAAATTAATAGAAGAACAAAGACAGATAAAAGAAACCAACAATCAAAAAAACCTCTTCGAACTCATAATACAGGATTCGTACACCCCCACACTGACGTCACAAACACAGGATACATAAACCACACGACACAGCACTCCTTAAGCACACAAGCATCACAACACACAGACAAGCAACATCAACTACCGACAGACAACACACGTCAACAACATCCCGAAGCAAAAAGATTGGGCCAAGCGGGAAAGAATTCTAGGGATTTTAAGAATTCTTACTTCAAATAACGAAACATAATTTTACAGAATTAACGACGAATCAAATAAGGAAGCTACTGTGGTGTGTGAAAAACTTTTAGTGAACCGACATTCTGGGTAATTTTAACTATTTGTAATTATTTTAATTAACTGGAACGTGGCTATCTTGGACAAAGTGAAGTTTTGTGTGTTGGTGATTTCTTTTTCTACTATAAATGCCTCTGATGATGGCTCCGTGGTGAGCCGAAACATGTAAGGCAGGTGCTGACGAGGTGGAAAACTTAAAAAAGTGTCACATTTGACGGAAGGAACTTGATTGTTATATGACTTAGTGTTTGAACAAAGAACCGAAATGTAAATATGTCAATAAAGTCTATGAACATTGGTAAAAAGAAAGACCCTCTGTACCTCCCAATTAACTTCATTACTTCACTTCCAGTTTTCATTTAAAGCAGCATGCATGATAGAGTGAAAACACACATGAAAATTTTCAATTACACCAAACTGTATAGCACAGTGAACTCCCATTGTCTGGCATATATGGGGAAGGTGGTCTGCTGTTACATAAGAAAAACTCTTACAGAAACCTAAGTCAAAGGAACACATTTTCTCCATAGTTCTTGCATGGAAGTCTTCCTAGGAAATATAGCTGATTAATATGTGAAAGAGTTCTGGAACATAATAGTGTAACAAGAGGGCCAAGGTCAAGAATGGCATAGTTATACCTCCACTCCCTCATACGTCTTCATGGCATAGTGTTTAACTAATTAACTTTTTGACTGGCGCGAAGGGTATTTAAATGCCATCCCTGTCCTGGCAGGTGCTAAAATGCATGCGTTTACTTTTTTTTAAATAACTTCAAAAATTGGTTTTTAAAAACGAAATTTTCAGGAACTAATAGACAATATTTTATGCAAAAAAATGTCTTTTCATACCTTTTTAGTAGTTTTTCTTCGTATGATAAACTTTGAAACATGAAAGTTTGCAGGGAGCCACACCACAGCTTGCACACAGGACACTTGTTTCTTTTCTAATCTTGTGCTTAGCACACACGCGACACTTTCTCATGGCACCAGTTTCTTTGTCCACTTTACAGTTTTGCGGGAACAAGGATAATAATGCAGCATTTGATCAGCCCTGTCAACCCCTCTCATATGTTTATTGTAGTCCCCAATTACCTCAGGTCTGCATATTTTTTCTCTTTTGTGATTCGTTTTTGCAGATTCCATGATTTTTGCTGTGTGAAGAGTGGAGATAAGTTTGACGTCTCTTATCTCTCCACACCTGTACGAGAACCTGCCCCTTCCTAGAAAACACAGATTTCCCTTTTTTCAAATTTTTTACATCATCCTTTAGTTCTTTAGGAGCTCCTCTGTCCATTCTGAAGGTACCACACACATAGGTATTTCTCTGTGTTAACATCTCACACAGTTCTACACTATTGTAATAGTTATCCTGGTAGAGATGATACCCTTTATCTAGAAGCTGTGGCCCCAACAGATCAACAACTAATTCCTTTATAGGTCTTGATTTTCCGCAATAAATTTCAAAATTCCAAATATATCCACTTGTTGATTCCCAAACAAGATAAGCCTTTATACCATACTTATCAGGTTTGTCAGGCATATATACTCGGAAGATAAGACGTCCTTTCCAAGCGACCATTCCTTCATCTATTGCAATTTCCTTTTCAGGGATATATGTGTTTCTAAATTTCCCCACTAATGAGTCTATAATTGGCCTAACTTTATACTGCCGATCTTCATAGTCAGCTGGTCGTGCACTGTCGTCTGCAAAATGGAGAAATTTCGAGATCTGTTGGAATGCCGCAAAGACATCTTTTGTCCATACCATGGAGTGTGAAATAGGGGCCTAGTAGACCAATATTCTTCAATTTTAGGGCATTTGTCGATTCCTGTCATGAACACAATTCCTAAGTATGTCCACATTTCATCTGGTGTGACATATTTGTAATTGTGTTCTCGAGAGTGAGGAGCTAACTCGTGTTGAAGTGCTGGTGAGCATAGCAATTGGTTTCAGTTGTGATGTGATTTATTAAGTTGTCATCCAGAAAAATTTTAATCCATGAAAAGGGGTGCATTTTATGTGTTATATCAATATTGATCCCGGTACTACTATTAAATGGAACTATTGTTGGTACAATGTCCCCGTACGTCCATCAGATGGGCACGTCAGGCACCGCACTCATGGTGGCTAAATGTTCATGATTACTGTCTTGTGGATCATTGTCTATCACTGTTTTATTGTCACTATCAACTTCATCTAATTCAGGAATCATTATTTCATCGTCACTTTCATCATCAGCACAAATCTCATTCATAACACTTTCCAGCTGCTCTGTAGGAACACTCTGACACTTGCTGCGAGAAGGCATGGTGAAACTGAATGAATGTGAAATATTTTCTGACCTTTTCCTTCTCGGAGGGTTCTGACAGTAATATAGACCCCCACAAAGTCAACAAGAGTTCTTTACAACCATGCACAAAAACTATCATAAATATGTCTTTGGTTGATGAGTGCCAAGACAGCAAAGAAGGGAAGAGTGTATCGAAGCGCTAAAACACGCCAATGCCAGCGAATGGCTGGCATCGTCCGGGCGCAAAAACACACCCGCGCCAGTCAAAGAGTTAAGCATAGGGACAACTTAACCTTTTTATACTGTAAAAAGATAACAAATTCAGCTATCCTCTACTGTGATAGCACCTGTGTGAGCAATGACAGGAAATGCTACTAGTGGTAGATGGGAGAACTATTACATGGTGGGTGAACACGCAGATTTCTTTTTTTGTAACTTCATCAAATGATAAATTTTCTTTCAAATTTTTTCCAGTTGGATGACAATTGGAGATGCCTGGATACCAGCAAACAAGGAGTTTACTGTATTTGTGTGCTTTTACGTCTAAGCACACACAGATATCTACAGAAGGTGTGGGCAAAGATTCTTTCTGGTATACATACTCACTGCAAAAGTGTGAAGGACTTCAAATTATGAACTGTTTAAACATACAATCAATTTCATTCATTTTGTTGCTCTTATCAACTATGGTTCTATAATAATACTGAATACATAATATCACACCACATGTTATAATTTAAGAAGCCATTAACTGATGGTGGCATGTGATAGTATGTTTAATTCAATGATTATGTGTAGCAAGGATCTAAGTCACACTCAAAATTACATTATAACATCAAAACTAAGCAGGTGAGCAGTTCTCATATTATATTACTGATTATTAGGTGTACAGAAATATTGTTTTTAATAAAGATCTTCAGTACATATTCTTCTCTTAACGTGAGAAATTAAAATAAAGAATTTTGGACTTTCACCTGTCAGATTTTTCTGCTGTAAATAGCCTCTTTGATACAGAGGCCACCAGCGCTGGCACACAGTATGGCTCCATGCTGTAGGCAGCCTGCAGTGCTGTGCATAAATTCTCTATAGCAGCATCACGCAGCTTCTCAAATGCCATCTGGCTGCTGTTTGTACTTGTATTTTCCATCTCCTTCCCTTGCACTAAAGAACAAATAAAAAAACATTAATATATTAACCCTTTTGCACGGTCATTTAAATTCCGCTGCCGTGTCTCTCCGGCGGTAATATATTCAGCCGTCCATTTAAATTTTGCTCGAAAATGATTTATTCATCATTGTTCTTAAATTATATGAGATAGGAACATGAAACTTTCACTAAAATGATCTTAAAAGGTGGTTTTATAACCTTGCCTTATAATATGAGCGCCCGGTATCTCGGCAATGGAAGCAGTTGGTTTAGAATTTGAGCAGTGTATCGTA